>NW_006383016.1:12054472-12060381 GCF_000327345.1 Myotis davidii
TTGCTGCTAGCTGTGCCAATTTGGGGAATATATGCTGTTTTCCTACCCTTTGTAATCTTACTGGGAGGGATTACAACCATTTATAAAACAACTAGAGGCCCAGTGCACAAAATTCATGTACTCAGGGGGTCCCTCAGCCCGGCCTGTACCCTCTTGCAGTCTGGGAGTCCCTGGAGGAATATCCATCTATGGGACATTGATAGTGCTGCCACAGAGGTGGGAGAGGCTCCTGCCACCACTGTTGCACTCGCCAGCCGTGAGCCTGGCTTGTGGCTGAGTGGTGCTCCCCCTCTGGGAGCGCACTGATCACCAAGGGGCAGCACCTGCATTGAGCCCCCTGGTGGTCAGTGCACATCATAGTGAGCAGTTGAGCGGCCTTAGCATATCATTAGCATGTTACGCTTTGATTGGCTGAACGGATGACTGGATGACCAGACACTTGGCATATTAGGCCTTCATTATATAGGTTTGGTCTATCCCATTCCCAGACTCAATCTTCCTTCCAAACCCTTGCCAGACCTCCCAAGGTGAAACCTAAATTCTGTCTATTCCAGCCCAGTTTTAATGATGTCTCCCTATTTTTCCATGTCTATAAAATGATAGGTTTAAAAAAAATACAGTAAACAGGTGACATTAGGGAGAAAGAGGACTGTACTTGGAAATGTAACATGTGGGGGTAGATATACAAGGTCTGCCAATTAGAAGCTGTGCAACTTGCAGCGTATAATTTGTGTGGTGTTGTGGTTTAGAAGGAAATAGAGGAAATGGGAAAAAGAGGACTCTACTTGGAAATGTAACATGTGGGTAGATGTACGAGGTCTGCCAATTAGAAGCTGTGCAACTTGCAGTGTATAATTTTTGTGGTGTTGTGGTTTAGAAGGAAATAGAGGAAAGAAATGCTCAATAAGAATGGGTAAGTCTTATCTCAGCCTCAGTTTGCTCATCTGTAAAATGTGATAAAAATTCCTAACTCTGGGGCGAAGAGAGGGTGGTTGAGGGTGTTAGGAGATGAGATTATGTATGTGAAACACCAACATAGTTTTGGCAGGTCCTACTTCAGAAAGTGATTTCTTCTCCCTTTCCCTTTCTGAGAGGCTTGCGTATTGGTGCTGGGAAGCCAGACTTCTCCCGCGGTCTGTGGATGACATGATTAGTAATCCAAGCCCCCCACCTTGGTGGATTATACATTCTAGGAACTGTAGGGTTAACCTGGAAGAGTAACTGAGATAACACATGGTAAACTGAGTTTTATATGTTATGTTTAAAAATTAAAATATCCTCTCATAAGAATTCAGAAATCCAAATATAGAAAGCAGCAATTTTTTTTATGCAAGAAAATGCTATTCCTTGCATTTTTCATTATCTTATTTGACTAACTTAGCCTTCAGACTATAATCCCAAATACACAGGCAAGTTGTTTTTTTTAAAAAAATAAACAAGACAAAAAATCTAACAGAAGACATCTATTTTTAGCTTCCTGCTAAGCCATCCCTTGCTTGGCTGTAGTTATTCCAAAATTGGCCGTGGTTTAGTTTGTACAGTTCTAAGAGGGGGGGAAATAAACTTGTATAATGGATTTCTAAGTATGCACTACTAAATGTAATTCACTTTTAATGCAAGTTTAAGTGAAGCAGGCCATGCAGATATTTATCACCAACCATTTATAAAACAATTGGTCTATCCCATTCCCAGCCTCAACCTGCTGCTGACCTTGCTCAGGGTCCTGACACCCCACAGAGGGTAAGACAACCCCCCCTCCTCACCTCCCACCTGTCAGCCAGAGCCACCCATTGTCTGGCTGAGGGAGTCCTGGAAACCGGCCAGAGCTGTAGCCTGCGTGTGTGGTTTAGTTTTGTTTTGCTTTGAATGATCACACACTTTTTGACCTACACTCAGACAGAAGTTTTCTTTTATTTATTTAAAAGAGAAACCCCAGAAAGATGAGTTCTAGATGATTGCCTAATGTTATAAGAAATAAATTTAGGTGAATGATTATCATAGAATAGCATGGCTAAAGGAGAAAGAAATAAAGTAAGGAGTCAAGCATGTCCAACTTAT
This sequence comes from Myotis davidii, assembly GCF_000327345.1. Lineage (NCBI taxonomy): Eukaryota > Metazoa > Chordata > Mammalia > Chiroptera > Vespertilionidae > Myotis > Myotis davidii. The sequence continues at coordinate 12,056,531 of NW_006383016.1, forward strand.
TGAAAGAAATCCTCAAACATATTACCAATATAAACTTCATGCGTTGACACAAATTTAAAAAATTAAAAATCAGTTTGCTCTCCTGCCGGAAGCTACAGAGAAAAGAAAACAGTTTCCTTGGAGTAAGTCTGCAAGAGTTCAATGTTTTTCTTGGTGGTTAAGAAGAAAATCTGAAAATAAAAAGGCATATCATTTTGCCAAAAATTATATTTCTAGACTTTCAAAAGTATTAGTGAACAGCGACTCTAAAATTAACGTGTATATAAAATTTAATCACATCAAAGAATTCACACAGACTACTAGTAGTTTCTGTAGTCTCAGAAACGACCTCCTGCAGGTGATGGCAGCGTGCAAAGAGGCGTGTGGAGAACCACTTGTTTTTCCATAAACTCTGGTAAAAGGGCTCAGACAGGCGTAAGGCTGGATGTCAGGAAATGAGCTTAAGCAAAGGAAATGGGAGCTGTCTGGCTCAGGGAATCTGAGGAGGGCTTCTCCCAATGGGCACTCTTGTTTTGCTTCCCATGCTAAGTCAGGATACATGCGTTGCCTCCCACATGTACGAACCAGAAATCCCAAGGTGATAACATCTAGGAGGGCATTAGCCCCAAGCTTTTTCAAGTGAAAGCTGTTCACTTGCAACCTCGTGCCAGCTTCTCTTGATTTGGGCTGAAACCTGCAGGCAGAGGAAGGGAAAACAAACAGCAGGTTGAGCGCTGATGTGATGTGTTTTTACCGGATGGAAACTGAAGCTGGGACAATTCCCTGGCCGAGGAACTTCGGGTCCTTTGCCAGGATGCTCGCAGGCAGCCCAGTGCAGGGGTGCGTGATGGTGTGCAAGTGGGTGGCTTTAACCACCCCCCCATAATCTCATCCAAAATTAACATACAGCCTAATTTAAAACCGTTTGCTCAAATCTTCTGTACAAGTCCCATTACACTCCCACCACAACCACCAGAGAATGTTGTCTCTAACCCTTTCTATACAGAAATTTTGGAAATGTTTATAGGAAATTAGCCTCGGAAGACCAAAGAATACAGCTAACTCCCAGGGAGAAGCTGAGACAAGAGTCCCTGTGGCCCAAGAAAGGATGAAAACAGAGAGTCAGTCAGTTCCTAACCAACGTCCAGTTTGTGTGGGCCCAGTTACATGCCCTGCACTTTTCTTTCATGAGAGCCACCATGATGCTCCCTAGAAAATTCCTAAGCCAGGTTGAGTGGGTAGCACGGCAACCTAGTAATTTCGCACCAAGGCAGATAGGACTTAGAATGAAACAAAGTGTGCTCAGATGGAAGCCTTTTTGCTATGGGAAAACTAGTGGGGGAAGATGGGAATGCAAACCATTTTCAGAGTTCAGGGACTGCCCTTAACCCACATTGGGAAACATTTTATCTCCAAGACTGAGACCAGACATCTTCCTTGTGTCTCATGTTACCTGCTCTCAAGGCACATCAGAGTTTGCCAACCTCTGGCAAAACTAGTGTTCAGGAAATAGCATTGTTCCAGAACTGCTCTTCTGAGAAAAGCCTCTACTCCAAAACTGAACTTCTAATACAGTAACACCCATCTCTACCTGGGTCCTCCTTCCCACTCCCACCATCCTACCCCACCCCACGTTAAAACTTATCTTCACTCGGGCCCTGGCCAGTCTTGTTCAGTTGGCTGGGCATTGATTGTCCCATGCACCAAAAGGGTGTGGGCTCGAACCCAGTAGGGGGTGCGCAGGAGGCATCCAATGGATATCTAACTCTCACCTTAATGTCTCTCTCTCCCTCTCCCTTCCTCTCTCCCTTAAAGATAATCAATAAAAAAATCTTAAAAACAACAACAACTTTCTTTGCTCAGGAAAGCTCATCTCAGCTTATTGATTAAAGGAAAGCTATTGATGAAAACATTCAGTTTAAGCTAAATAGTGGCAAGAAGTGTTAACCCTCCAGGGAAATTACATAGCTGTGAGTGACTTGTAAAGTCAAAGGAAGATTTATTGATGAGATTTCTGTGAATATATTTTGGCTAAGGCTTTCCCTCATTTTATACTTTGTTCAAAAATAGGCTATTTTATTATGAACAAACTCTGCTCCTCGTGGACTTATCTCTTAATGGAAATAGTACCTTGCCTTCAAGGAAGGGAGGTGTTGAGTAGAGGGGAAAGCTAACCGAGGAGGAGCCAATGGATGCTACCGGGTGGGGGAGGGTCAAAGACCTGCATTAGACATGAAAAGGGAAGGACCATTCATGAAATCAGACACTTGGATGCAGAGCTGTCTTGCTCCACATGTTGAGGGGAAGCACTGAGGTTCTCTGGAAAGTGAACACACTCTACGGTCGGGAATGTCTGGGGTTGAACACCACACCCCACAACTTACTGTACAGGGGAATCTGGGCGTGTTACTCAACCATGCTGACCTGATAGGTGCTTTCTTCATTTCAGAAATACCTATGTACATCCTGGGAGAGAGTTAATATCCGAAGCACAGAGGGACTCTGAAATAAATGTTACAAGAGCCATAGGAATCAAGATTTATGACAGCGTAGGCACAGTGAATACCTTGGGCTCTCCTCATATTTTCTACTTAGCAGCTGGTTAGCAGTCCTATCAGAATTCCACAGCTCACTGAACCTTACTCCTGACCTTACCCACAGCAACGCTCCTTAAAAACAACAACTACTACAAAAAACACTTAAGTGTAGATAGAAATGAGCTGTTTATGGCTACCACCCTGGGCTATCAATCTTAGAGGCAATGTGGGTGCCGGCTTGGGAGCTCAGGGTCCATGGGAGTGTAACTAATTAAAAGGGTGGGTTCTAATGAGCTGTGTGAGACAAGGGAGGGGGGTTTTGAAAAGGGTGAAGAGAACAACAGAATGATGAAAGGTGCAGCTGTGAACAAGTCTGGAGGAAGAAAAAGCTAAAGATTCTCTTTGCTGTTAAAATAATAATAAAACAAGCTAAGGAGTCCCACTTCCTTCAATACAATAGGCCCCAGATTTTCCATTAGGTTACAGAACTGACAATTCTCTGTGTATAAACTATCATATTAAAGACTAGGAAAGGTCAAACCATAATTAAAATAAATTTTATAAAATGTTTCATCATATCCAAATAAAACCCAACATCCCTCTTTTGAGGGTAAAATATGTCTGAAGGCAGTTTTGTCATATGAAATAGAATAGCAATATTCCCTGAACATGATTTAAAATGTTTTTATAATCAAGAACACTCAATTTTATTGAATGAATAATTCATTTATTAAACATCGAAAATGTCTAATTCCTGGGAACTTATTCTCTAGGGAAAACTGGGCAGGTGTAGACATTTCTGAGGAAAAATAATCTCAGGGTGTTTAAAACTCTGTTCAGTGCTTCTTACTACTAACTCAAATATGATCATCAAAGTGAGACTCTAGAGAAAATAAAATGTTGATTTAATACTTAAGAGAAGAAATATACAGAGGAGAAATGAAAAATTATCAATACCTTGATCGTATTATTCATTCACTTAATGAATGTTATTGAGTGCCTTCAATATGCTGTGCGCTGGGGAACATGTCATGAAGAAAAGAGATATGTTCCCCATCATCCAAGTGGGACATGGGAACGATGGCCAAAGGAAACAATTATAATTGTGATGAATGCTACAAAAAGGAAAAACTGAATCCAAAGGAAGGTGCCCACCCCAAGAAAGATGTATTTTTCCCCCTTAAGATCTATTAAAAGAAAACTGACAGAAAAGTAGAATTTTCTAAACAACTAAAGGCTGAGGGACTTTGGGGGTGGGTGGGTGGCAGGTCTATGCCAGACAAGCTTGGATGCAAAAGGGAGGGGGGAATGTTCAACGAAAAGAAATCCAGAATT
>NW_006383016.1:12060440-12086309 GCF_000327345.1 Myotis davidii
CGGGGCGGGGGGGGGGGGGGGAGAGAATCAAAAGGAAAAGTAGTGAGAGCTAGCATTGGGGCTTTAAATTACAGTAGACAGATCATGAAGGTTCTTGTAAATCGTATAAAGGTCAATATTCTAAATCTGTCTCAAAGTCACTGAAAAGTTTTTAGTAGAAATATGACCATTTGATGTGCATTTTTAAAAGATCACTAATGTTAGGTGGTTGATGGGCTGAAGCGGGTAGCAGTGGAGCTGGATCGTAGCAACAACTAACAATTGTGAGCTTCCTAAGTGCCACACATAATACAAAGAGCTTTACACACATTACCTATGAAACCCCTTTGAGGGAAATACTATTTGATCCCCATTTCATAGAAGGAAAAACTGAGGTTAAGCAAGGTATGAACAAGCAAGGATTTTGAAACCAGAAGTCAGACCTCAGAGCCCTCACTTTATTACTATTTACTGTGGATACCAGAAGATTAGTTAGGAGGCCACTGTAGAAATTCAGATAAAAGATAACTGTGGCTCAGACTAGGGGGTGTGACAATGGAGTTAGAGAAAAGTGTAAAGATATGAGACACGGCAAGCATTCCGATGCCAGAGAAGAGGAAGTAAGAGGGAGCAGAGAGCAGGCCCTAAGTTTGAACATTTGGGTAGATGCTGCTTCCTTTAAGATAAGAAACACTTAGCAGCGGAATATAAAAATTTTGCTTTTGAACAAGTTGCCTTCCAAAAGGAAAAGCCCAAGAGGCTGTTGGTTATATAAGGTGTGGAATGAAGTCAGAAATTTGAAAACCTTGAGCAAATGTATGGTAATTAAAGCCACAGGAGAGAATAAAACTTCTAAGGCCAAAATTTTCAAGTGCAATTTGTCCCAGATTCACTCAAAGAACTTGTTAGAAAGGCAGATCCCTGCTCCCACCTCCCTCCAACCCAGACTCTTCTTACTCTGCATGTATCCAGGGAAGGGATGACAGGTGACTTTTATACACTTGGCCGATTAAACTCTAAGAAACTCTGAAAGAGGGAGAGAATGAATAACAAGAGGGAGGATTAGGACAGGATCTGATGAACTCTACCAATTAAAGGCTAAATATATGGCCTCGCCAAAGTGGCTGAGTTGGTTGAGCATCATCCTGTACTCAACCATGGCAAACTCACAGCCAGCCAGCCAGCCAGCCAGCATAAACAAGGCATGTGGCCCACTGGCCGCAAGTTTGAAGAGGCTTGCCACTGAAAGGTGCTGGTTCGATTCCCTGTTAGCATATATGCCTGGGTTTTGTGTTTGATCCCCAGTCAAGGAGTATATGGGGAGGGCAGGAGGGCAACTGATTATTTCTCTCTCTTTCTCTCTCCCCTCCCCACTTCCTCTCTCTAAGATGTCCTCAGTTGAGGATTTAAAATAATAATAATATATATAATAACTAAACATAATAATAAAGGGTAAATATATGAAGGGATAAGAATATACCACCACAAAATATACCACTTAGCATAAAGATTTTGAGCTGAAGGCAATTGAGAAAGTGCAGACAGAGAAAAGCTCTCTCTGCCCTCCCCATTTCTGCCTTGTGGACAAAAGGGGCCACATGCTAACCTGACAAGCTCAGGGCAGGACTGCATGGCAGTCCCGCAAGCTCAAAGACCTAAAGTAACCATGAAAGAAGGTCTGAAACTAAACTTTAACTAAGCAGTTATGGTGGGTAGTCAGTCACCTCCTAGGCCGGTATCTTCCCTGGCAAGGTCAATCTTGTCCTCAACTGAACTTACTATCTTTTTGCATCTATTAAAACATATCATGCAAGTAAAATAAAAATAAAACTATTTGCTTTTCCTCCTGTGAATTGGTCTTTCACCAGTTTAATTTGCAGTCCTCTGAGACTGAACCTAAGAGGGAAGAGGAAGTTTTTCACCCCTTTTATATATGAGGAACTCCCAACGAAATGTATGGAAACAGAACAGCCAGAATGATAGGAGACATATAGATGAGAATTGTCTGATAAAATCCAAGTCAGGAGAATATGTTTTAAGAGAAGGTTGGCAACAGTGTAAAATGCTGACATCTTATCAGCATTATATGAGGGCCAATTCTGTTCTAGCTTGAAAACCCAAAGGAGAACACATATAACCACAATTAAGGGGAGATCCAACTACGTCTGCCTATCACAGCATGTACTATTTCTTTTATGCTTTATATACTTTATTTTACTTAAAACATATATGGACTTTTATGGCAGGTATTATTAATATAATTAATTACAAATAAAAATTTGATATGTATTGAGGTTAAACTATATGTGTGAGTTTCGGTATAATAAATGGAAGACTCATAATTCAAACCCAGATCTGTCTGATTTCAGTGGCAATAATCTTTCAGCCTCTTAGGGTTACATCAGAGCCCTGTTTCAGAAGCCTAAAGGAGGGAGGGGCACATTATTCAGAAAGGTGGAGACAGAAGTGTCAGGAAGGTTACACAAGACCTGAGCAATGAGAGAAGAAATTGACCAATCATACAAGGAAGGGAAGGGTGTTTTCTGCAAAATAGTACATGCAGTCAGGATGGAAAAAAAGAGCATCAATTTCAGGGAACTTGTGAAGCACAGGGTTCATGTAATGGAGATGGGGATCTAAGGGGAAAGTGTGGAGGTAGGAACTTTATCCTGAAGAGAAACCATTTAAATATTTTAATAGGGGACTGGCTGGGACAGATTTGTGTGGGAAATCTGTGTCGACAGTGTGAAGGATGAATTAGAAGAAGAGGATGAATGCAGGCTGGACAGGCCAGAGCCTGGACAGTAACCTGAAAACAGAGTTTGTCAGAAATATCAGACAGGCATAAAATTAAAGGCCTGGACGACTTCAGCCAAGGTGGATGGGAAGGGGAGGTAACAAAGAGAAAGGTGTTTGGAATGACTATCTGGCAGGAAATGAATAGAGGAAAGCAGATGGGGGAAAACTGCGAGTTCAGTTCTGGGGTTTGCACTGCCTGTGGGGCTTCCAGGAGGACATGTTCCAAAGCTGGCTGTATGGGCTGACACTTTCAGGGCCGTTGCTGAAATCATGGAGTATGTATACACCAGTGAGCCCTAAACTCATCTGGCCAAAGCAAGTATTCTGAAAAGAGTTCAGAATTCTGTCCTGGGGAAATGTTGAAGCTTTATCCATGACTCTTCTCCATTTATTTCAACAATGAGATTGTCATTAAAGAAAGCAAGGAAGAAGTAACAGGGGGCCTTATCTGAATCTTCTCCATAGTCTTTATCATTTTGCTAAAGATTTTTTTATCAATTTGCTTGAAAACTTGTAAGAACATCATTCATGAGGACAAACAGAATTTACCTAACACAAGATATATTTTGATTCATTCTTTTTATTATTATTATTATTATTCAGTTTTCATTTGTTTGTGAATTTCCAATATCCAATGACTTGTTTTTCTCAGTTTTGGTGTACAGTTTGGATTAGATCAGCAGTTTTCAAGTGGTGTGCCGCAAGAATTTTTAAAACATGCAATACCTGACATTTAGTCAGGGACGCTAATTTCTTTTCCTTTAGACCAGTGGTCAGCAAACTGCGGCTCGCGAGTCACATGCGGCTCTTTGGCCCCTTGAGTGTGGCTCTTCCACAATATATCACGTGCCGACGCGCACGTACCGTGCAATTGAAACTTCGTAGCCCATGCGCAGAAGTTGGTATTTTGTAGAAGAGCCACACTCAAGGGGTCAAAGAGCCACATGTGGCTCTTGAGGGCAGTTTGCCGACCACTGCCTTAGATTGTCAAATAAAAAAATCACAACAATAACTGTCTGATGTGAATAAATCAAAAGAAGACCTTTCTGTTTTTGTCACATTGGCAAAAACACATAGTTTTTGGTGTGCTGCAGAATTTTAGTAATTAGTTTATGTGTTCCTGGAGGTGAAAAGGCTGAAAATCACTGGATTAGATAAAGAAAAAAAGGCGAGGAAGTTACGTTGTTCCATCTTTTGTACTGTGACATTTTAAGTAATCAAAACAATTTAGCTGTTATGTGAAAAATTCTGTTGTCAAAAAGACAAAAATCAATTAATAAAGAATGACAAGGATGATGTTTATTTTGTAAAGTAACAGGCTACTAAAACTTGTTTTAATTTATCTCTAAAGGCAACAGTGTCACAGAGAAGCAATTTCACATCTCTTATTCTTGGTGCAACATATGTATTCTTTAAGAAGTTTAGACAGGCCCTAGCAGGTTTGGCTCAGTGGATAGAGCATCGGCCTGCGAGTCCCAGGTTCGATTTCAGTCAAGGGCGCATACCTCGGTTGCAGGCTCCTACTGGGCCCGGCCCTGGTCAGGGCTCATGCAGGAGGAAACCAATGTTTTTCTCTCACTTTGTGTTTCTCTCTGTCTTTTCCTCTCTCTTCCACTCTCTCTAAAAGTCAATGGAAAAATATCCTCGGGTGAAGATATAAAAAAAAGAAGAAGTTTAGGCAGAAATATTGCACAATTTTCTAAAGTAATGCCTTTACAGGGGAATTTCCATAATAATTATGTAATAATTGAATGAAAATAGCGGCATTGCTAGACAGGAAGGCCCATCCCAGAAAAAAAAAAAAAAAAAAAAAAAACAACACTGGTAGATTTCCGTTAAAAAGTACTATTGAGAGGTTGATGAGGTAAGAAATAAGATGAATAATTCCAGTTCATGAAAAGAGAGGCTGTCCCCTTCTTTTCTGGCATGAACGCACTTTCTCTTAGAAAGATGAGTCATCGTGTACAATCCAGCTTTTCCTTCTGTGCTGCACACTGACCTGATATGGATCAAAATCCCATCCAAAGGAAAGGTGAATACCATCCATAGACTTTCACTGAATTGTCCAAATTAAGAGTATTTGCTCTATTGTTCTCTCCAGAGATTCCTTCTCTTTGGGGGAATTCCTGCAGTTGTACACTTTTTGTCAGTTACTTAAGATCATATTATAAAATTTATAATTAAATTAACCTTAGCCAAACCCACTGAATTAGAGGCTACTTAATCACCATCCACTCCTATTATATTTGATTACTCCCAAAAGACATACTAAGCAAAAGTTGGTAGTCTAAACTAGGTATACATGTTCAGGGAAGAAATAAAAATAAAATTTGTAGGGCTGAGGACAGAGAAAGAGCTTATGTCAAGAAGTGCTGGGGAATCATATAGTCTAAATTCTTTCTTAATCAGTAAGGGGAAAGAAGAAATGATGGAACAGAAAAAGAAGTCTTTTGTCTACAATCATTATTGATAAAAACATTATCTTATCTCGGGCCAGTGTAGCTAAGTGGTTTGAGTGTCTGAACGCTCACAGGTTTGATTCCCAGTCAAGGACACATGCCTAGATTACAGGTTTGATCCTTGGCCCTTGTTGGGCTAAATGTAGGAGGCAGCCAATCAATGTGTCTCTTTCACTTTGATGTCTCTCTCTCCTTTCTCTCTCTCTCGCTCTCTCTCTCTCTCTCTCTCTTTCTCTCTCTCCGTTCCTCCCTTCCACTCTCTCTAAAAATCAATGGGAAAAATATCCTCAGGTGAGGATTAACAACCATTAATAACAACAGCAACAACAAAAACCATTATCCTTTATTTCTTATAATTGATTATTTTTGTCCAAAAAGAGAGAGAGGAAGACCTGTTTTTGTTGTTTCCACTTATTTATGCATTCTTTGGTTGATGCTTTATGTGCCCTGACTTGGGTTTGAACCAGCAAACTTGGGATGATGTTCTAACCAATTTTACTACCTGGCCAGCGCCAAACATTAACTCTTATGATTCTTTACATGAATGTTCAAGTAAAGGGGGTCTTGAGTATAAAAATTATTGAAAATTTGGTAATATTGTATAGTAAATATTATTAGGATGTTGGACTAACCCATGTACCACTAACTCCCCCTTTCTGAAAAACACCCTTCCCATAACCAAACCTGATTATAGAACAAGACTTTGGTCCCGTTCTGGCTATTGTGAATCAGGGCAGAAAGGTAACAAGAGCTCATCTCGCTTTCCTAAGCCAGGAATAGAGTTGGGATTCAGATACTTCAGTCCCTCTCCTGGCTGCTAGCACTGGGAAGAAATATACAGCAGAAAAGCTGGTCTTTAGAGAAAAGAATGAAAGAGATGTAGAGGAGAGGTGTAGAAACAAGAGGCCATTCATAGCCTGAACACAGGGTAGGTGGTGCTTTAATGAATTAGTGAAATAGTGAAAATTAAAAGTCTTCCTTGGTGCCCTAACTGGTTTGGCTCAGTGGATAAAGCGTCGGCCTGCGGACTGAAAGGTCCCAGGTTCGATGCCGGTCAAGGGCATGTACCTGGGTTGCGGGCACATCCCCAGTAGGAGGTGTGCAGGAGGCAGCTGATCAATGTTCCTCTCTCAATGATGTTTCTGACTCTATCCCTCTCCCTCTCTGTAAAAAAATCAATAAAATATATATATTTTTAAAAAGTTTTCCTTGGTACACGTTAAAACACTGTCATTACACAGATGAAGGGCGTGTGGACTACACATCTGGCACTAAGGAAGATGTCAGGACTGAAGAGAGAAATGTTAGACTCATGGGCATAGAGAAGGTTTTGAAATTTGTGGGGTCAGGTGAGATCAGAAAGAGATAGAGAATAGATAGAGAAGGAGACCACAGCCAGATCCAAGGTCCTTCAGCATTTAGCAGGCGAGTAGAGAAGGAAAGACTAGCAAAGACAAGCAAGGAGAAATAGCCAATGAGGCAGAAAGAAAATAAGGTAACTGCGGTGCCACAGAAGCCCTGAGCACAGAGTGCTTCCAGAACAGGTGAGCAAGTCATCTCTCCTAAAAAAAAAAAAAAAAAGAAAGAAACACTTTTTAGAATTACTAGCATTCAGTTTAGGGCTCACCAAATGAGCGCTATTGGTATTGGCTAAATTAAAGCCACATATCTAAAATTTTAAAAAATTTTTTTAAAAAAAACATAAGCATACATCAACCAAAAATATTTTACAATGCCTCAGACCAGACCCAACTGGATTTTGTTAAGAAAAAAAAAAATGCAGGAGCAACAATATTTCTTGCAATGATTGAAATTGGTCGCAAGATTAGTCTAAGTGTGAGACTTTAGAAAAATGTCGATGATAACAAGTTTTTGTGAGGTTCACTTTGCAGAAGGATCAGGATATAGTTTGATGGCCAATAGTGAACACCTATCCCAGAGAAGAGGACCTGATAATAAAAAGGAAAACTTCAATCAGATGTACTTGGCTGGAGTGAAGATGATAATCCCAAATTGTCTATGAAGTCTGTGAAGCTATGGAAAAGACCACAGTGCTTCTAGGTGTGGGGAGAGGCCCTGGGGGAAGGTGCTCAACTATCTAATAATATCTCTCAACATCACCCCTCCTCCAGGAAGCATCCAATCTAAATAAAAACAGCATGCTTCTTGGGCCACCTTCAAGGGGAGTCCTTTGGCCCCCAGTTTGAGCAGACCGACACCCCAAGCCCGCCTTTTAATGCAAAGGCTGGTGTAACGAATGGCTGAATTTCTTACTGGTTAAGATCTTGAGCTCTGCACTCTACCAGGCCTTGTTAGAATTCCAGTTCTTCCCATTATTAACTGAGTGACCATGTCAAGAGACTTAGCACCGCTAAGCCTCTCTTTCCTTGTTAGTGGAAAGAGGATTATAGAAGTTACCCCACCACATCATGCAGAAAATTAAATGAGAAAATGAATATAGCGTGGTTAAAGCAAAAACCACAGGCTCAAAATGGTGTCACTTGTGCTAAAAGCCCATGATATCAAACCTAGATTTAATACCTGATTTCATTGCAATTTCAACCTCTCCTAGAAATGTCATTTCCATCAACCAGTCTGGAATTTTCTGGTCAAGCGCCAGTGATGTAAGCTGTCACATGGGCCCTCCACATCCCGCAGAGGAAGAAGGAGCAATCTGCCTGGTATAAATCCTTGCCACTTCCTTTCCTCCATAGGAAGATATCCTGGTCTAAAAATAACCTTTTTTTTTCTTTTGTTAATAGCTCCCTTGCCCCACCCTTCTTTCTATAAAAACCTTGCATTTTGTACAACTCCTTAGAGTGCCCGGAAGGTTGTTAATGGGGTGCCGGCCTCACTCATGAATCATTTAATAAAGCCAATAAAATGTTCACATTTATGTCGTTGACAGCATTCAGCACGCTGCCTGTAATCAGCATTCAATAAAAGATAGTTTTGTATTATCTATCGTATACAATAGAGTTCATAGGACGCATTTGAACCTGTAACAGGGTGTGAGGAGATTAGGAAGATGATTAAAATCTCATGAAGGTGATTGTTACAGGTGATTGGGGAGCAGGAGATTTAGTTCTCCAGTTTCGGGTCAGGTTCCAAGGTCAGCCCTCCGGGGCTAATACCGCTTCCCAGAGCTGCCTGTGGAGACCAAAGGTTCCTTTACTATCCTGGCATACAGAAGTGGGTATTTGCTAGACATGAATGTGTTGTTACAAATAAAAGTATGAATTTCTCTAAATCAAAACACAGATCAATCCACTTCTTTCTGTGTGTATCACAGATGGATTTCTGAGCCTATTTTAAGTGACGGAGTGGATCTTCCTTCAAAGCCTCCGCCAGCCTGTGAGTCCCTGAGTTCCCAGTCCTAAGGCTGCCTTAGACCCGGAGAAGCTCCCTGGCCGGACACCCTGCATCACAACAGGCGAGCCCCGGAGAGGCCGTTTAGAGATCCCGGGGCTGCGGTCGAAGTCCAGACGTCCAGGAAGGACACAGTGTTCTGTTTGTGCAGCACAGGGTGTGGCTTCGGCCGCGAGTAAAATAATCTGAACACAAAGGCCCCAGCTCCCGCCGAGCCGGCCGAGAGCTGACTCAGCGGAAAGCGGTGGGAAAGGAAGCTCGGGCTCGGCCTCCGGAGCCCTCGGAGGGGCCCCGCCCCGCGGCGCTGTCACCGTCCGGCCGGAGCGGGGTCACCAGCTACGTGCTCGCGCGGAGCAGAGGACGAAACCAGCCCGGGGTGAGCTCGGGGAGAGCCCAGCACCCGCTCTTGGCAACCTCTCTCCAGGCTCCTGCCTCATCCTGGTTTCATTCAAGTGGAACCAGGGACTGGGGAAGGGGGGCCCTTTACTGCGCTCAGTCACCACTCACAGCTGCGGTGAAAGAGGCCGGCGCATCAAACACCCCCAGTTAATATTGAGGGGACTTAGGAATGTGAGAAATGGCTCACCGGTCCGAATTTCAAATGACGGACTGGGGAACAGAAGCCAGGCGAAAATGAGCTTTTAATAACACTCTGGGAGCAGGTGCCCACGGTAGAGGGACACAGGTGGGGCAGGGACACAGGTGGGGCAGGGACACTGCCTCTTTATTTAGTCCCTCCCCCGGTTCTTCACTGGCTGAGCCCTGTGAGACCGCCTTTTCCCCATAGGTCGCCCAGGTCTTGCTGTTTCCCATTGGGCCATTAACATATGGGGCTGAGACCTTTCTAGCTGCCTCCACCTGGGGAATCTTCCTGTAAAATGTGCCATCAGCCAGGGTGCAGCTCTCCTACCCTCTCCCCACCCCCCACATCCTGTTTGCTCAGGGAAATTCAGGAAGGGCCTGGCCACAGGCTGTTTCTATTCCATGAAGATGAGTGGGAAGCATGTGTCTTACAATGAATATCATTATAAATAGATGCTTTGATTATCAATGTCCAAAAGAGACCTGTGTTTTGAAAGCAAAATACTGACAGTTACACATTCATTGCGTACAAATTAACTGGTGAGTTAAAATCTAGCAAGGTTTTGCTCAGGTACTTTTTAAGGTTCTACACAGGCACTCACCATTACCACCACCAATTTAGGCTTCATATAAATAAACAGGGCACATTTTAGAAAGTGTTAGGTAATTTAAATCCTCTGATCATGTATCTGAAATTTTTAAAAAGGAGGTCTCAATTATGCGAAATCAGGCCATAGTGATTAGATTTTCCTTACAATTGCTCAAATCTAATTTGACTCAGATCATTTTGTCTAAATGTCACTTAGTCAGCTTCACCTAAAGATGTGGAAACTTTTCCTGATGAAGACCAGATAGAACTTCATATTCTATTAATAAGATTCATGTTCTGCCCTGGCCCGGTCGTTCATTGGTTAGAGCTCCTCCCAATATGCTAAGGTTTCGGCTTCTTTCCCAGGTCAGGGAATTTACAAGAAGCAACCAGTGAATGCATAAATAAGTGGAACAACAAATCAATGTCTGTCTCTCTCTCTTTTTGTCTCTCTCTCTCAAGTCAATAAATAAAAATTTTGAAAACGATTAATGTTCTGTGGAGCTTATATCCAAATAAACATATATTCAGGAAAAAAAATGTACTAGGATGAACAAGAAACACTATTGATTTACCTTTTCTTAAACCACCAGAAAACTAATTAAGAACAAATTAATTTTTTATTCTCACCTGATGATATGTTTATTGATTTGGGAGAGAGAAACTTTGATGTGAGAGAGAAACCTCCAGAGGTTGTTTTTTTTTTTTTTCACAAACCCAGACCAGGATCAAAACTGCAACATAGGTATGTGCCCCCACCGGGAATCAAATCTGCAACCTTCTGCCGCGAGGGATGACACTACAAACGAGTCACCCTGCCAGGGCCAAATTAATTTTTGTTTAAAAATTCATGAATTAAACATAATGGTACATTTACCCCCAAAAAAGTTCCAAAATATGAAGATAGTTAAAAAGAAGCTTTATTGTGAGCTTTTTGCCAAAAAACATTTGAAGTTAGCCCCAGAACAACCTAATCTGCTGACAATATCCTGTGGGTTAAAATTTTATATATTTATGAGTCTTTTCATTAAAGTTTTAAAAAATAGTTAAAATATATATAATTGATAAAACATGGGATTTCCCTTCATCTAGATTAGTAAATATGATAATGTAATAGGGTTTGGGTGGGTGTTTTTAAATTGGTCTTTTGAAAGCTTTTCTTACTCTGACTGGATTACATGACTCTTTTCTTATTCTAGAAGTTCTGAAGTGCAAAACGGGGAGTAGCAAAAGATAAACTACACTGCCTATAATGATGTGACAATAGGAATGCATGAAAGGAAGGTTCCTTACAAAATACGAGGCCAGTGGAGAATATTTTTGGAAGCAATCTAAGTGTCCATCAATGGATGATTGGGTAAAGAAATGGTGCACATGAACAATGGAGTATTACTTGGCCATAAAAAAGAACTCTTAACATTCACACAACATGGGTGGACCTGGAGAAGTACTACGCTAAGTGAAATAAGTCACACAGAGAAAGACAAATACCAGATGATTTCATTTATATGTGGAATCTAAAAAACAAAATAAATGAATAAAACAAACAAACTCGTAGATACGGAGAACAAACTGATGGTTGCCAGGTGGGAGGGGACTTGGGGGACTGGGTGAAAAAGGTGAAGGGATTAAGAAGTACAAACTGGTAGTCACAAAATAATCCTGTGGCTATAAAGTACAGCATAGGGAATACAGTTAATGATATTAGAAATATCATGGGAATCACTTCATAAGTTATATAAATATCTAACCACTAATACTGAATGTTCACTGTAATTGAAATTAAAAATAATAAAAATTAATGTATTACCCTTTAAAATGACATTTGTCTTTGGAAGATGTGTATTTACCCCCTGAAGAGAGTGTATTGAACACCTACGTGTACACTAGGTAGTGTCCCACCCAGATCCTGGGACTAACAGTAGGAAATAAGACAGACAAGTTGCTGTTCTCATGGACCCTATATTCCTGTGGAGGAAGACGGGCATTGAAACACATAAGCAACTAAATCAACAAGAAGGGAGATTGCAAAAAAGAAAATTACAACAGAGTGTAACAAATAAATAAATAGAGGTAGGGTGCCAGGGTTAGCAAATAAAAATACAGGAAGCTGAGTTCAATTTGAATTAAATAATAAATAATTTTTAGTGTGAATCTGTCCCATATAATATCTGGGACATACTTTTATTTAAAATATATATATTGCTTATCTGAAACTCCGGTGCTTTATCTGAATACCTACCTGGGAGACTTCTGAAACTGGGAGGTTGAGAAAGGCCTCCACGAGAATGTGATACTGACAACATGCCAGAAATAAGCTACAGCGAAAGCCCTAGAGCAGAAACAGTGTGTGTGCAAATTACAGTGTTGAGAAATTGTGAGGGTCACAATTGACCAAGAGAACCCTTTCTCACCATGTACCTGAGACGTCCTACATGGGGAACAGAGAAGGTAGAATGGAGATGGACTGAGAGAGGAAAGATGCTGTGGTGAATGCAACTGCAGAGTGGGCAGGGTTTGGAGTTTCTGTGTAGCATATTAGAGTTCCTCACTGGAAAGGCTAGGAGGAGGAGGCGCTTTGAGAGAAATGTATGAACCTGAGGTCAGAAGAACCTACTTAGGAAGAGAGGCTCCATAAATGAGAGAGTTCCTTAGGAAAACTCTAAGATTTTAATTGATTTTCTTGTATCATCAGGCAAGTCATACAGGGCATAAACTTACCCCATTCACAATGTAATTCCTTTTGCTTAATTGATTTTCTTTTATCATCAGGAAAGTCATACAGGGCATAACTTTAAACTTACCCCATTCACAATGTAATTCCTTTTGAAAACTGTCTTAATTCTTTAGGAAAAAAAAAAAAGAGAGAGGGGGAAGGAAATGGAATATACCGAGACAAACACAGCAATTTTGGGGATAAAAGGAGAAAACAATTAATGATAGGGAAGCCTGGATTTTCCACTCCATACTTCAAAGGAGACCACAGGAAGGGGTGGGAACACTCTTAGGGACCAGCACAAAATATGTGCCACCCACAACACACGACACCTCGAGATATGACTGGAGGGTAATCTAAAGTTGGTCCTGTATACTTTATGTATTTGATCAAATTTCCTAAAATTATTCACCAAATCAGAAAGCTAGGTATTTTAAAAACCACTGAGGCTTGAATAGGTCATTGCTTTACTTTCTCTTACAGCAAGAATGGTTCGTATACTTGATGTATAACAAATACAATTTATAAAAGAAATTAAAATCTAATGGTTTATAATAGCAAAAATAATTGAAAATGATTTCAGTGACTAGTAATTGAAACATTCCTCTTTTATGGACTATTATGCAGTTATTAAAACTGAGATAGATTAGATAGATAGATGATAGATAGATAGATAGATAGATAGACAGATTTGCAGGGTGTCCCCAGAAAATGTATATACATTTTAACAACTGATAGCTCAATTTTGAAAATGAAATGTGTTTTAATAAACACTGCCTTTATGATTATTCAAAGTGTGTGTATACATTTTTTAAGGTGCCCGTGCATATGCTGACAGAGATCTGCAGTAACCAGCCTCTTGCTTTGTCTGGAATTGGGGGTCGGGGCAGCGCTCAGGACTTTCGGTGTTAAAATAAGGACATTCTCTTCAAACCTGGACCAGTTGACCAACCTAGCAAGATCTCCAAAAACACTGTGATAAAAGCAAGTTGGCATATGAGGTAGAAAACAAAACAAGAAGTATCTATATTTAGATGCAGAGGTATATGTATTCAAAGACTAGGATTAGAGAGGAGGTTGAGCTTGTCACCATTTTTATTTGTGTTACATTATTATTTTATTTATTTGTTCATTTATATGTTTATTTATTGGTTAATCCTCACTCGAGGATATTTTTCCATTGATTTTTAGAGAGAGTGGAAGGGAGGGGGAGAGACAGAGAGAGAAAAAACTAATGTGAAAGACACATCAATTGGTTGCCTCCCACACAAGCCCAGAGCAGGGCCTGGGATCTAGCCTGCAACTGAGGTACATGCCCTTGACCAGCTCAAACACGGGACTCTTAAGTCGATAGGCCAACAGTCTATCTATCCACTGAGCCAAACTGGCTAGGGCCATAACTATGATTCATTTAAAGAGCATACCTTGTGTAAAGGAAAAAAATGTATGCTTTTATTCTGTATATCTTTAATTTTAGGATGAGTCTTTTCAATGTTTATTTCTATTGATTTCTGTTTATATTTTAGGTAGATCCAGGTCTTCAAGTAATAGTATTATCTTACATTGTTAGCTGTTTAAAACAAAATACTTTCAGTCTATCTTTATATGTTTTTTTCTTGAAAACAAATTTTACAAACTTATTTTAACAATCCTCAACCAGACTTTTATACTTCAGTTTAACAGTAATATTCACTGCCACTGTGAGTTGGTACACCTCATACAACTTTTATTCCTTAAAATCATATATATTGTTTTGGGTTTTTTTTAAAATTTATTGCTGACAGTATTACAAATGTGCCCCCTTTCCCCCTCTTTGCCTCCCTCCACCCAGTATATTTGCAAAGTCCTGTGACATTTATTGTAATTTAAAAATACATTAGATATTGTTGGCAGAAAAAAATGCAGAATGTGCTGTTTCCTGATCTTTGTGTTACAAAAGTTCAAAGGAATTGACTTACCAATAAGAAATGATTTTGTTATGCAATATTTATACTAGTGGAGTTTTGTAATAATGAACATAATTTCAGTGGGCTGATGAAATTGCTGGATTTCAAACTGAAAGTCTCTTGTTGACACTTCATTTCCTTTATTGAGAGACAAACACTGTAGGCATTCCATGAAAGCTGAGAACATGTTGGAAGGCTACTGTGAAGAATTTAAAAGAAAAGGTGCCAACTCCAAGTCCTCTGTCAAACTATATATTTTTAACTATATATTCCCACATATTTAAGAATCAATAGGATTCAATGATTTACCAAGTCATTATAGAATATCATTAGCTAATAAATCTAAGGACAAAGGTCTCTCTGAACCATGCTATAGGATGTTCCTTCAGTGGTTTCGATGGTTGTTAATTACACACATTGCAAGAGTCATAGGCGTAAAAGAAGCAAGTCTATCCTGCTATGTTTTATTATCGCTATCATTACACTGCTGTTTTCTCAAATACGTATTTTCAGTAAATGCTTGTCAAAAGACTAGTTTAGCTAGAACTTAATCATTATTTTAAAATCACTCATTACTGTCAGCCTTAATGTTTCTATCACTAAGCACAAAATAATAATACTTATTACCTATTTCCTGAGGCCCTGTATGATAAGGTTAGTATTATAATTTGCTGAATATTATGCTTGGTAAAATAGTTGTGAAAATATTGTATCATAGTATTCTACCAACTAAAGCGATCCAGGAGGGAAATCTCAGAAAAGTATCTTCCTTTAACAGCTTTGAAAGCAGATTTTCAAAAACTCTTTTCTACTTACATGACTTTTTTTTTAAACAGAGTTAAAAATGAAACCAAAGGAAGTAGGGAGAAATTTCTAAAAGAATAAAAAAGGTGATTGTGCTGGACTTAGTGATTTTCTGGTTTTAAAATCATCCAAATCCAAAGTAAGTAATGAGAGTTTATTGTACCTCCACCAAGACAGGATTCCAAGGTGACAACTGTGGCAACTTCTAGATACATAGAAATGAATAAAAACTGAGACCTAGGTGCCCCCAAAGTACAAATTGCCTTTCATGTGGCTACTCATGCATTTTGTTTATATGAATTCCTATGAACTCTGTGAACTTGTAAGCTATAAGGAAAGTGTCTCTGTGCTGTGTCCAAGGTGTAATTATAATGGGCTTCTCCTGCAGACTCCACCCTGAGTTTCAATCAGCTTTCAACAGGCCTGAGATCCTTGTCAGGATGTGATCAGTATCCATGCCCCATATCAAATATAGAGAGACAAATGAATGCAGTTCTAAGTAACACTAGTCCTTAATTTAAGAAATATCTTTATATTTTAAAATATATAGGGTGTCCCAAAATTCACGCAAGAAGTAATTTTGATAGAAAACACAGGCTTATAATTAAAAATTGTAAATTTTTATTGATTCATAAAGTATATAGTATAGGGTTATGTATGGAATAGCACATTGGGTAAATGGCCTCCATAGCTTTGCTGGCACATACACAAAGCTGTGGTCTTCATTGTCCCTGCTCCTGGGCCATAATTGGTACTTGGTAATGCTTATCACATTGAAGGGACTGAAATCAAAGGGCAACAGATATTAGAACCTGATTCAATAAACCAAGTAAAATTAGGTGTTTATCTTTTGTTGTTGTTGTTAATGCTCACACAAAATTCAAACCTTGCGTGAATTTTGGGACACCCTATACAATGGTGGTGTAACAGGGTTAATATAATATTAAAGAGCTGTCAATTTCTGTAATGCAGAGAGAAAAGAGTTTTAATGGATTTTTAATTACATTACAATTGCCCTTTTTTGGTAAGCTCAAAGAATATTTTTTAATGTGAATTGATTTTAATTAAAAATTGAGCATCTCAAATTTTTGAAGGCCATTACTGACAAAGCACATGGCTTTCTGAGGTAGAATTTGACACTCAATTTCATCTATTTATCTCTCAGGTGAGTTGAGGGAGAAAACAGGTAAAGGTTCATTCATCTGGATTGATTCATTCTATTTGCAGCATGGAAAATTGAACCAATTTCTCCAAGTCCCTTAACTTCCTTTCTTGGAAGGCATGGAACAATAACTTTTATTTGGAGAGCAGTAAAATCAAACCACATTTCCACATTGTTGAGAGGCTTAGCCAATAAGTATATTTTAAAGACACTTTATACAATAAAGGGGCTCTTACTGGATAAATCTAGGAATTTTGAGCATCAAAATAAATAATAACAGTAAGCCATGCACTGTTTAATGATGGTGTATGTTCTGAGAAACGCTTCATTAGGTGACTTTGCTCTGGTGCAAACAGCATAGAGTGAGTTAACAACCAAATAGTATGTGCTACACTTTCATAGGACTGGTAGCATAGTAGGTTTACATCAGCATCACCAAACACATGCACAATGCATTGCACTAGGCAATAGGAATTTCTCATCTTTATTACAATCTTATGGGGCCACTGTCATATATGCAGTTCATTGTTGACAGAAATGTCATTATGCAGGGCATGATTCCACTGAATTATAACTCATTGAATAAAATAGGAATTCATGAATCCTCAATATTATAGATAAATAAATAAATGGGAAGAACAAAAAGCTCTTCCTTACAGATTAATACCTCATAATGTAGAAGGAATGAAGGGATTAGAAAATCAACATTTTTCAACCAATCTATATATATAAAAGCCTAAGTGACCGGATGACCAAACGGTAGCTATGATGCACACTGACCACCAGGGGGTAGATGCTCAACGCAGGAGTCAGTGGTCAGTGTTCTCCCACAGTGTAAGCACTGTTCTGTTGACAGATGGGCGCCAGATACTCTTACAGACACTCCCCCTGCGCACCTGAGTGGCAGCAGTGGCAGGTGCAGCATGGCTGGGATGAGCAGGAGCAGCAAGGTGCCCAGTCTGGGCTCAGGCTCCTCCCCAGCTGCCTGCCACTTGGTGCACTACTTTGTGCTATGCGGGATCGACACAGACAACGGGCTGGAGCTCAGTGAGCTGGCAGGTAAAGCTGGGCTGCGGGGGCATGGAGGTCCACTGATCCCCGCAGGTCAGGCCGAAGGACCCCACTGGTGCACGAATCTGTGCACTGGGCCCTTAATCCTATATAATAAAAGGCTAATATGCAAATCAACCTAACACCAGAACAACCGTTTGCTATGATGTGCACTGACCACAAGGGTACAGAGGCTCAATGCAGGAGCTGCCCCTTGGTAGCCACTGCACTCCCACAGGGCGAGTGCCACTCAGCCAGAAGCCAGGCTCACAGCTGGCGAACCCAGCAGTGCTAAGGACCCCTCAGGGGGTATCCCCTGAGGGGTCCTGGACTGCAAGAGGGTGCAGGCCTGGCTGAGGGGGGACCACACCCCACCAGTGCACAAATGTCATGCACTGGGCCTTTAATATAATAATAATTAATCAGGCAAGAAATAGCAATGGATGCTAAAACTAATTGGTGAATGAGGGCTGAAGAAGAGGATTTTATAGTCTCAAAATTCTCCCCACAAAATAATGATTAGCTTCAAAAATTTTTAAAAATCACATATTTATAGTAGAGAAACCTCAGAGACAGACACCATCTTATTTAAGTGATTAAAGTTAACATCACAAGTAATGAAAAAAATTGACACCGTGTGCCTGCCATCTGACTAGATACAATGAAAAAAAAACACACACAGAAAAACAAAGCATCATTTCTATAAAATTTTGTTCAAAAAATTGTATGATCTGTATATAATTATGAGATGACATTAAATAAACCCAAATTGAGGCACAGTTTCCAAAATAACTGGCCTATAATCTTCCAAAATGGCATGGCTGAGAAAGTCAAGGAAAGAAGGAAGAACTGTTCCAGAACAAATGAGACAACCAGGTACCACAATAGATCCAGGATTGCATTTCATATCTACAGAACATTACTTAGACAACTGGTCAACCATGGATAAAGTCTCTGGGGAAAGGTTATACAAACATTTTTATTCTTGCAACTTTTTTATAAGCTTGAAATTGTTCCAAAATTAAAAGTGAAAAAAAAATTTTTTAAGTGCTCTTTTTTCTATCATGACTCCAATGGTTGAATTTTCCAACAGTAAAGTTCATATAAAAAATAATCTAATACATTTGCCAAACCAAGTTTAAACACTAAACACTCAGTAAGTGGTAACTCACCAAATGCCTCATCTATGCATTACTATTATTGTTATTATTAATACTTAACATTTATCTAGCACCCGCATTGTTATATATAATATGGCAAAAGTATTGGTTCCCTCAAGGAGCACTTCTAAAAAAAAATAAAAACGTATATACAGGGGCACATATCCAAATACAATGTTTAAAAAGGGACAGAGAGCCAAAGACAAAACTAGACTTAGCTATTCTTCTCCCTTTTCTTTCAGGTTAAAGGAGGTACAAATCCAGGTGCTCACACATTACCAAATGACTGCTCTGTAATTTGAAAGGAATGACAATGACATCCTGTTGTGGTCATAGGCAATTTAGTATTACAGTACACCTGTGAAACCGAGCCATCAACTTCGGCAAGGCTGTGTAATTAAAGAGGTAACACTTACTACCTACATTATTGTTGACTTCCAGGATGCAGCCCTTTGTCTACCTGACTTTCATTTACAAATGGGGTCAGAGGAACCCAGTAAAGGCAGCACCTAGACAAACCTGTGGCTGGCTGCTGCTCCTCCCTTTGAATCAGAGCTCCCTAAACATTCCCTTGTGCAGCCAAGAGGCAAAATTTTAGCGCTGACTCTTGAAAAATGTCTTTATTTCTTGCATGTTTATTTATGTCCAAGTCTTCCTTCCCTTTTCCAACACTAAGTTTTCAAATAAACATTTGCTTGTTATTCTACAGACCACAGACTGTCATATAAAGGAGAGTCATAGCTCATTTAGACTACCAAAGAATCTCTAAAAATTACATTGATTGACATTCGTCAGGGATTGCAGAGATCCACACCAACCTTATTCTATCTGGGAAACTTCAGAGAAAACTTTATTGGTAAAATAATAATAATAATAATAATAATCATCATCATCATCATCGTAATAATAATAATAACAACCTAGCCAGTTTAGCTCAGTGGATAGAGTGTCAACCTGCAGACCAAAGGGTCTCAGGTTCGATTCCGGACAAGGGCACATACCTCGGTTGCAGAACTGGATGTGTTTCTCTCACATCCATGTTTCTCTCTGTCTTTCCCTCTATCTTCCACCCTCCCTAAAAACAAATAAAAAAATATCCTCGGGTGAGGATTAACAAATGATGATGATGATGATGATGATGATGATAAATTGAATGCTTACTAAGAGTGGGTAAGATTCCAAATACTTAACATGTAATGATTCTTGTAATCCTCATAACAACTCTGAAAGGGACTATTATTGTCCCACTTTGATGTTGTGGCCCAGAGAAGTTAAGTAATCTATCCAAAGTTACACAGTTGATAAGTGGGTAAAAACCAGCATTTGAATCCGAGCAGTTTCCAGAACCCAAGCTCTTAATAATATCAACCTCTCTCTCAGCAAGCTTTACAGGTCATCACCACCACTGGCTTCCCAACAAAAATTAAGCTTCATTTGTTCATTATGTACATATGTAGATGTGCAGTATGTGCATGCATGTGCCATATAGTGTTTTAAGAGCTAAAGATACAACAGTGGATAAATTCCCTGCCCTATTGGAGCTGACTTTCCAGCGTAGGAGATAGACACAGGACCCACCTCTGCTTCGCTTACTGCTGTATCCCAAATACCTGGTAGCATGAGGCAGTCATTCAAATACTTCTTGATTGAATGATCTATGTGCCAGAAACCACGCCAGGTGACTTATAAACCTTTCATTACCTAACCCTTACAGAGAGGTAGCACCATCATTTTAAAGCGGGAAGGGTGAAGCTCAGAGACACTAAGTAATTTACATTTAGTCACACAGCTATTGATGTCAAGATAATGATTTAACCTCTCTGTAAAACTTAAAGCAAACACCCAGGTTTTAGCATGGGGAGTTGTTGACAGACTGAGCAAGAAGGACCATCTTTCTCTGTCAAACTGAAAGCCTGAACGTGTTTTATTTATTTGATTAATCAAATGTGTCAGGTTTTAGTCTAGGCCAGGGGTGGGCAAACTTTCTGACTCGAGGGCCACAATGCGTTCTTAAACTGGACCGGAGGGCCGGAACAAAAGCATGGATGGAGTGTTTGTGTGAACTGATATAAATTCAAAGTAAACATCATTACATAAAAACATCATTAATAAAACTTTTATTTTTTAGTTTTATTCATTTCAACGGGCCGGATCCGGCCCGCGGGCTGTAGTTTGCCCATGGCTGGTCTAGGCCGTTTGACAATGCCCATTTTCTTAAGATGTTGCTACTGTCATACACCTTTTTCTTTCTCATACCTTTTAGTCCCAAAATAGTTGGCATGATCCTGAAATCTATGACACTTTTCTACTTTACTAATAACTCAGGGTTTTTTACTAATAACTCAGGGTTTTCAAAGTTTCCAAGAGTATTATGAAAAAGCAGCATTGTGGGCACCAATTAGCACTTTATTTCTGAATCTCTAACTCGTCTCTATCTTTTGTGAGATGAGCAGGGTTACTTGTTAATTTCTAGGACATCTAACTCTTCTTAGCACAAAGTCTATGCAAGGCCTACAGAAGGAAAAGCGTTTATTCCACATTGCCTTTCCCCTGGATGCTCTCAAATTTGCCCTAAGCCATCTGTTCTGAGACATCCCTGGACCAATGTTCTCAAGTTTAGATACTTTGATTTCAATGTCAAGCTGATGAAAAAAATCCCACCATCCAGAAGAAAGGGAATCAAAGAGAGCCAGGTAAATTTTCACTAGGACTGTCCTATTTATGATGCCTTTTTTCCTGCTACTAAAAGTACATCCCTCCGTCATTTCCAACAAAGCAATGGTTTCTAATTCTGGCTGATCTAAGTGTGCTGGAAACCTAAGAAGAGTTCGAATTTTAAAGTACTGGCTCCATCTCTTAGAGATTTGATTCAAAATGTATTAGGTAGAGTCCAGAGATTTCAAAAGTGCCTTAAGCCATTTTGAAGTAAAGCCAGTTTGAAAAATGTTGTTCTAAGGAATTCCATTTTGTCATTGACCCATTTCAGAAGATCTACAGAGATGAAAGATTAAGAGAAACAAGTACATCTTGTTTTAATATTTAAAAAATATGTTGGCCTACTGGATGCCATGATTTCTAATTACTTGCTGCTTAGTTATTCAGTTTCTGCATTTAAAATTTAAAAAAATGACTATTTATATTCTTATTGATATTACTTACAGCTGCAATAGGATGGCAAGAGTCCATTTTCAACCAGAGACCATTCTACAGCAGATGTCTTCCAACACAAACTATATGAACTTAAATTTTCATGAAACAATTATACTGCAAAGTATGGGTCTCAAACTAAAAACAGGGTGGGGAGGGAATACCTAGAGAAAAATTCTTTTTGATTGTAGAAAATATTCATGTAGCTCAATTTATAAAAGAGAGGCTCCTAAAATGTATTGTGTAAATTTTTTATTCTAAACTAAAGACTTAAAATATATTGGAGGAATTATATATATTAAACAAGCCAGAATTAAGATTTCTATAAAGCAAATTTTTAAAAATGTGAAACTCATGTATCTAAACATGTAACAGTTGGTAACATAATCACACTTTTAAAAATATTAATTTTTTGAAGCATGAGAAATGACTTAAAAATGGATTTTCTGTCAACTTAATGGTTAAGTTTAGTAAATATCAATCACTTGGAGGGCTTATGAGAACAGATTGCTGAGCCCAACCTCAAATATATATTTGTAGGTCTGGGGTGGAGCATGAGAATTTGCATTTCTAGCCAGGTTCTTTGGTAATGATGATGCTTCTGGTCCAGGGACCACGCTTTGAAAACCACTGTGTTAACCCATACCAATTCCCATCACTGAAAACAGGTAATACAGTATACGTCGAAGCTGCATTACCTGAGTTAGTCTTCAAACAGGAGGAGTGGGGGTCAGCGACAATGCTCCAGGTAATTCTGTTGGGGCATTAATTTCTTCCTTATTTCAGACGTAGAGAAGACAGGGCCCAAGAAAATATGGGTTTATTTTTTACTAATAACTCAGGGTTTTCTACTTAATTTGTTTATGACCCAGTGCCTAGTACGAGTAATCTCAACTCCAATAAAACATAAGTAGAAGATATAAGACTGAAATTTGAAAGTTATTAAAAAATAACACAGCACACACACCTGCCCTACAAATACAAACCACCACCATCATCTACCAGATGTACCCACAACACAGTCAAGTTTCCACAGAAGGGTCAGAATACAGATCCCTACTTACCATTAGATAAAATTTATGAATTGACTGCTATCAATCTTGAAACAGTTTGAAGAACCACAATATATAGACAGTTCCAGATTTTTAATTACTGAAAAGTAAATTTCTTGTTTATACGAGAAAAGAACCATGATTTTAAATTTTGTTTCTTACAGAGAAAGATGAGATTCTATTTGCTAAAATAGACTGGTGCTTTAGAAATTGAAGAAACTGACTCATATTTCAAGACAATTTAGTATGATTAGTATTTCCCTTGTTCTACTAAGCTCCCATTTTGTGCCATGTACATGAGTGCTAAGAAAAACATATTAAGAGCTTTTTTTGAAGACTTTCAGCCAAGATGGCAATGTAGGTACATGCAGTGCTTGCCTCCTCTCACAACCACATCAAAATTACAACTAAACTGCAGAACCACCATTATTCAGAACTGTCTGAAACCTGGCTGAATGGGCGTCCTACAACTGTGAAAATAAAGAAGCCACATCAAGCCTGGGAGGAGAAGTGGAGATGCTGAATGGGCTGGTCCCGCACCTACATAAATCAGGACAGATCTCTCAGCTGTGGAGATACCCCCTGAGGAACAAGGGGTCCCAGCCCCACACCAGGCCCCCCAGCCCAGGGTTCCAGTGCCAGGAAGAGAAGTCCTCATAATTTTTCTGACTATAAAAACCACATCAAAGCACCACCACCCAGTCATCTACACAAGTGGGCCCCTGCACAGCTGATCCTCCACTGTCGCGGAGATTGGTGGTCAGTCAGTCCTTGCAGCTGATCGGCCTGTGGGTAAATCTCTCCCATTGACATGCCAACAGCAATCAAGGCTAACTACAAGAGGTGGGTGTACACAGCCCATAAGTGGGACACACCTCGAGCACACAGTTTGGGTGATTGTAAAGTCTGTGCCACTGAACCCGATAGAACACCTAATGCATTGAGCCACTCTACCAAGCCTCAAAGACACAGCAGCTCTACATGATACATAGAAACAAACACAGGGAGGCTGCCAAAATGAGGAGACAAAGAAACATGTCCCAAATGAAAGAACAGAAAAAGAACTAAACAAAATGGAGACAAGCAATCACCTAGATGCAACGTTCATAAAACTGGTTATAAGGATGCTCAGTGAACTTTGTGAGAATCTCAACTGCATGAAAAAGGAGCAGTCAGAAATGAAGGACACATTCACTGAAATGAAGAATAATTTACAGGAAATCAATAGTAAAGTAGATGAAGCCAAGAAACAATATCAGTGATTTGGAATACATGGAAGAAAAAAAAATACCCAATCAGAATAGCAAAAAGAAAAAATAATTTTTTAAAAAAAAGAGGATAGTGTAAAGGAGCCTCTGGGTGTGTCGGAAGAAGACAGAGAGCAAGAAATTGGAAATCTATTTGAAAAATAACAACAAACTTCCCTAACTTGGTGAAGGAAATAGATATAAAAGTCCAGAAAGTGCAGAGAGTCCCAAACAAGATGAACCCAAAGAGTCCCACACCAAAACACATCATAATTAAAATGCCAAAGATTAGAAACATAAAGAGCACCTTAAAAGCAGCAAGAGAAAAGAGTTACCTACAAGGGAGCTCCTATAAGACTGTCAGCTGATTTCTCAACAGAAACTTTGCAGGCCAGAAGGGAATAGCAAGAAATATTCAAAGTGATGGAAAGCAAGGACCTGCAACAAAAATTACTCTACCCAGAAAGCTATCATTTAGAATGAAAGGACAGATAAAGAGCTTCCCAGACAAGAAAAAGCTAAAGGACTTCATCACCAGCAACCCAGTATTATATAAAATGTTAAGGAATCTTCTTTAAGAAGAAAAAGAGATAAAAAATATGAACAATAAAATGGCAGTAAGTACATATCTATCAACAATTGAATCCAAAATAAAATAAATGAACAAGTAGAACAAAAACAGATTCATAGATACAAAGAACATTTTGACACTTGCCTGATGGGAGGGGGGTTGGCAGGATGGGTGAAAAAGGTGAAGGGATTAAGAAGTACAAATTGGTTGTTACAGAATAGTCATGGGGAAGTAAAGTACAGCATAGGGAACACAGTCAATAATAGTCTAATAACTATGTAGGGTGTCAGATGGGTGCAAGGTTTATCAGGTTGATTGCTTAGCTATGTAACGTCTAGCCACTGAGGTGTATACCTCAAAATAATATAATAATGTATATCAATTGTAATTGAAAAATTAAAAAAAAGATATAAAAAGGAGCTTTTTTTCTGAAATAGTCCCCTTAAAAGTAAATATTCTTAAGTAGAGGTCAGAAAATATTCTTTCTATTAATAATAACTATCAATTAAATGTCTACTATGTGTCAGGGACTCTGCTAAATATCATACAATGTTTCATTTCATCCTTTCAACCAATTAAACCTAAATGGTAGTTATATATATGCCTCAGTTTACCAATGAAGAAAGCAAGGCTGAGAATAAATAAATTGTCCAAGAGAAAACTAGTAAGTGGTGACCTAGGATTCAAATCTGGGCTTGAATGGTTATTATAAACTATACTACACTGTCTCTCAACAGATATTGAATCTATAATATCTACCATTTATTGAGTTATCAAACGTTTGGTAACTAACCAAACTAGTTTTCTAAATAGTTTACAGTATTTCATTCAAACTCCTCAAAATTCTATGTGAGTCTTCATTTTACCAGGAGGGCATTTGTATGATGGCAAGTTTCAAGAAACTTACCAAAAGGTCACATGTATAAAATAGCAAGAGAGCCAGGAATGAACCCTGATATGACCCCAAAGTTCATACTGTTGTAAGCTAGTTCACTTATCCCCCTAAAGCAACCTCCCATATAGGTATATTTCTAACTCTCATACCCAGAATAATACCTCAGCTGTGGTTAATTGAGTCTGATTGTCAAACATTTTAATACTAGAGGCCCGGTACACAAAAATTTGTGCACTCGGGGAGGGGGGCGGGGGTCCCTCAGCCCGGCCTGTGCCCTCTCGCAGTCTGGGCTCCCTTGGGAGATAACAACCTGCTGGCTTAGGCCTGCTCCCGGGTGGCAGA
>NW_006383016.1:12086853-12092261 GCF_000327345.1 Myotis davidii
CCCCCCTTCAGGGTGGGGGTCTCCATTGGGGTGCCTGGCCAGTCTGGATGAGGGGATGATGGCTGTTTGCAGCTGGTCACACCCCCTTCAAGGTTGGGGTGGGGGTGGCCACTGGGGTGCCTGGCCAGTCTGGGTGAGGGGATGATGGCAGTTTGCAGCTGGGCACACCCCCTTCATGGTGGGGGTCCACACTGGGGTGCCTGGCCAGTATGGGTGAGGGGCTGAGGGCTGTTTTCAGGCTGGTGGGTGACTGAAGCTCCCAACCTCTCCTTTTTTTTTTTTTTTTTATTCTGGGCCAGCTTTAGCTCTGGCTCCAGCTCTGAGGCCTCTGCTGCTGAAAGCAGGTATCTGGTTTGTTTGGGTTCTATAATCTCGAAACACTGTATCAACTCCAGCTCTGAGATTCCCGCTGGCTGAAGGCTGGTTTCTGGGGTTTTGTTTAGATTCTATATTTGTTACAATGTTTCAAACTGCAAGCTCAGAGGCCGGCAAGGCAGGCGGGGAACATTGGAGTCCTCCGTCACTGAAGCAAGCAAGCCTCATGTTCGCTTCCAGTTGCCTGGCTGCCAGCTGCCACCTTGGCTGGCAGTTAATTTGCATATCACCCTGATTACCCAATGGGAAGGGTAGCGGTCGTACACTAATTTCCATGTTTCTCTTTTATTAGATAGGATTAACTTTATTAGTTTAGCATGCTCTACCAGTTCGTATTCAGCTTTAATTTAGTTCAATACTTCAGTCTTCCATTTAATTTGTAATTAAATCTGGTCTCTACATCAGGTTGCCCTCACACTACTCTTAGCTGATTTTGAAACTAAGTGTACATTTAACATTCTGCTACATTTTTTATTGTGCTAACATATACATAAAATTTACAATTTTAACTATTTTTAGATGTATAATTCAGTGGCATTAAGTACATTCACAATGTTGCATAAGCATCATCACTATTCATTTGTAGAATGTTCTGCTAAATTTAAACTTTAAATTAAGATTTCTTGTATTAGCTAAATGTTAAGTGCTGTATCACTGAAAAGTTTAAACATTCTTTGTGTGTTATCACTGATGAAGCCATCCTGTGTGCATTACTGATGAAATTGTATTAAATAGTACCTTGAAACACTCCACCAAAGACCTCCTTCCAGGTCAACATGTATAATTAATGAAACATTCTTTAAGTGTCAAATGCCTTGTACAAACAAAAACATTCTAAGTCTATCCCTTTCCCTCTGTTCATAGGCATCATTCTTCTATAGACTAATAATCCTCTCTATATACATATATTTATACCTAGTGACTTCATTTTTTGGCTTTCATTATTTATTCATATTTTTATGATTCTTAGTGAACCTATGTGGGCTAAAGTGTGTGTGTGTGTGTGTGTGTGTGTATACACATATGTATATAATTATTGATTTTTTTACAGAGAGGGAGAGAGATGGAGAGCTAGAAACATCAAAGAGAGAGAAACATCGATCAGCTGCCTCCTGCACACTCCCCACTGGAGATTTGCCCACAACCAAGGTACTTGCCCTTGACTGGAATCGAACCTGGAAACCTTTCAGTTCGCAGGCTGGCACTCCATCCACTGAGCCAAACCAGCTACGGCAAAGTATACCCCTAAATGTTTATAATCCATTTTATAACAACTCTGGACATTTAAGTCACTGTAAGTACCAAAAGGCTGTTTTTTAAAAGTATATATATATGTATTTATTGATTTCAGAGAGGAAAAGGGAGAAATAGAAACCTCAATGATGAGAATCATTGATCGGCCTCCTGCATGCCCCCTACTGGGGATTAAGTCCACAACCCAGGCATGTGCTTTATCAGGGAATCTCCTGATTCATAGATTGACGCTCAACCACTGAGCTTACTGGCTGGGCAAAGGGCTTTTAAAATAATTATTTAATGTTGCCTTTAATAGCAATTTGAAATTAGATTTGTCCAGTCCTTGATTTTTATTTGGTATTAAACTGAATAACCTTGAATATAAGAAAATATTTGTATTGATTGATTGATTTTTTAAAGAGGGAGATCAATTTGATTTATTGTTCCATTTATTTATTTATTTATTTATATATTTTATTGATTTTTTTACAGAGAGGAAGGGAGAGGGTTAGAGAGTTAGAAACATCGATGAGAGAGAAACATCAATCAGCTGCCTCCTGCACATCCCCCACTGGGGATGTGCCTGCAACCAAGGTACATGCCCTTGACTGGAATCGAACCTGGGACCCTTCAGTCCGCAGGCCGACGCTCTATCCACTGAGCCAAACCGGTCAGGGCTGTTCCATTTATTTATATACTGGCTGCTTCTTGACCGGATATCAAACCCACAACCTTGGCCTATGGGGACAGATGACACTCTAACCAACTGCACTACCCGGCCAGGGTCTTTAAGAAAGTATTTTAGAAATTCACTTTAGAAAAAAATTTTTTTTAATTAAAAGAAAATACTGGATATAAAAACATTGTCTAACTTCTTCAGGGTTTGACTCATTATCCTACTATCCTAACGGTATTAACAGCTATAGTGTTAACAAATAAATGTTAAGGAACTTGAATTTAGCAACCAGGGAAGATCTTACAATGAGTTCTGTAATTGAAAATGTACTTTATAAATAAAAGTTGGTATGGTGTTCACATTACTTTTCATTGTTCACTACATTTAAAAAACTTATATAATGGACTGTTTATCAAATTCTTAGGCTACAAAATAAATATTAATGCAAAAAAAAATAAACACCAAGTAAACTTTTAAGAGATAGTTAAAACAGTACTATTTTATACAGCAAATATATAGAAAGTATAGGAAGGCTGGGCATCTTTTCACTCTTTTTCTCAGCAAGCTTTGTTAATCCACCACGAACCTAATGAAGTTTGTAGTATAATACATGATCCCATACCAGTGAAGGGTAAAATAAAGTCCTCCCAGAAAACAGCTTTCAGTTCAGTGCCTCTCAACTTGAGCAGAACCCAACTACCATAGGACTAGGTAACCCAGCTGGTCAAAGTTTTCACACCACACGCCTAACTAAAGGCTGCAGCGAAAGTGGAAATACATTAAACTCAAACACTGTTCTCCTAGTGGCTCAAGTAGTTTATTGGTAGTCATTCTTCACATTTCTGTAAATATAAACATTCTAAGTGACTGTCACTAGTGCAGGTATATTTAATATATGTAAGTAGCTCCACAGGAAGCTACTTCATTGTGTAAAGAGAATCAAGGCTCCAAAACTCAGCTGTGCCACAAAAAAAAATCCCAAAATACCTTGCTAACAAAGTGAATTTCATTTGGTTATCTTCATTACAAATAAATGTTGGCTTTACATGTAGAAATTATGCTGATTTGTTCATATATGATCACTGGAAGTTAAGTCGTTGCCTGTAGATAAGAATTAGATAACGGTTTTTCTTCCTTTTAATTTATAGGGTTTGTGCATTCCAATGTAAACAGCACCAGTGAATTTCACAAAACATAGCTTTGCTACTTTCCCCTTCATTTTCTATAACCGTAATTCTTTTCTGCAGTACTGTATCATTTCTTCCTACCTTATAATCAGGACTGTTCTGCCTGTGTAACACTGTTCAGTTTGTAAACAAAAAATTAAAGCTCAGAGTATAAGATAAGATTATCTCTTACATTTTCACTCCACAGTGCATCAGGTGCTGTTTATAAAGCTATTGCTCCTTTCAAAACATTACAAAAATATATGAAAAATCGCATCTGTGTTTAGCCAGCAAATATTAATAAAGCATTTTACAACTGGAATACTTTAAAGACCATGTATTGCAATTACATCCTCTTGTCTGAATTCAATTGCTTTTTTCATAAATCCAGACATACATCCAAACATATGCATTTATAACAAGTCTACATGCCCAAATTTAGTATATGAAAGAGTTAAGTAAATTAGGTTTTCCAAGTGGAAGTGCTTCTGATAACAAACTATTTCTAAATCCCCCGCCCCCCACCAAAAGGTGTCTTAAACTTGACTGTGTAGAAAGATGTATAGCTATTTCTAAAAAGTAGAAGACTACACACCAAAACATGCTGTGTTGGGAAAACTAATCCATGCATTTGATTTGAATATGCCTCAAATAGCTCATCTTTATTAATTTAAGTTAGACCAACTTAAACATTGTCTAGAAATAAGATACAGCATTACATTATTTGACTGCAGAAAATATCAAAATTCATTTGGCCAAAACTTAAAAAAAACAAACATTTCTTTTTGTCCCTTACTAGGTGGACCAATATAACCAATATTACTGTATATATATTAATCTACCGTAACATTTCCATCCATTAGCATTTTATCTTTACATAAAAAGCCTTGTAAGCAATTTCCTTGCAAAGCCATCCCCCCCAAGAAAACATAAGCACAAAACACTAGGCAGACATTCTTCTTCAACGTTTTATTTCTCTAACTTCAGGTCAAATTTCCACAACTGTTTTCTGGTCAATTTACTATCCTTGCTGGGCTTCCCAAAATGGCAGTACCAAAAAAGATTTGTGGGGTAGGGAGAAGAGACCATTTTAAGAAGCACTGCATTTACTCATCTTCCACAAGGCAACAGAGTTGGGCATCTGACTGTTCAACAAAACAAAGCTTTAACAGCATCCAGAAGGACAGGCAGGCAAACCAGGCTTCCATTTGTCAAAATCAGACCAGAGAAAATCTACTCCACACAGATATGAAAGGTTATCACCATTCATCTTTTCTTTTTCTGTTGCCGCAGCATTTTTCTTCTTTTAATTATCATCTCATGTAGTTTCTCCAGTCCTTCCTTTAGTCCATCGCCTATGATTGCACAGGTGGGCTGCAAATGCCAGGGAGTTGACGAGGTCAGTTCCCCCATTGCTAACAACTTCTCGATTTCTGAGAGAGACAATGAGTTCCTCAGGTCTTGTTTGTTAGCAACTATAAGTACAGGGACTCCTTGGTTTTCTGATATCCTAGTTATTTTATGAAGTTCGGTTTTCGCTTCTTCCATCCTTTCAACATCAACAGAGTCCACAACAAACACAATGCCGTCCGTGCACCTGGTGTATGACTTCCACAGTGGTCTTAATTTCTCCTGACCACCTACATCCCAGAAGTGAAAAGTGACTGTCTTAGAATTTCCCAAGGTTACCTTAATTTTCTCGGTGTTAAATCCTTTGGTGGGCACAGTATTTACAAATTCGTTGAACTGCAGCCTGTATAACACAGTTGTTTTTCCAGCACAGTCCAAACCCAGAATAACAATGTGATAGGACTGGAACGACGGCAGGCTGGACAGGATAGAAGTTTGGTCTGACAGTCCATTCCCCATTTCCAGTTGCAAGTAAGTGTTCCAAATTGAAAGGCTTTCTTCTCAATGCTTTACAACTTTTCTTCCCAGGGGATCCAGCTACCAGA
>NW_006383016.1:12092274-12092914 GCF_000327345.1 Myotis davidii
CGTGGGTGGGGGGGGGGGGGGGGTAAATGAAAAAGTTATTCTTGTGAAAAAAAAAAAAAAAGTACGGTTTTTCTCTCTTTGTATAAAATAACACGAGGTACCTGATAAATAAAGCTTGCTTCAGTAAACAAACCAAATGAGATATGAAACGTTCGCAAACCGAGGCAAACGAGAGAACAATCACTGATTGAAATTCTTTCACATTCAGTGAAATTGCAGTAATGCGTACTTTTCTCTACCCCCACCACCCCCCTTGAGTCCCCAAACCTCAAAGACTTCACCCCGCAGACAACCTAGCCACCACCAGTCCCGGTTGCAGCAACCATACAAGCGCCTTTTTTTGGCTGAAAACACACATCCTATCTAGAGGAGCGAATCCCGTATATTTAAAAGCATGCCCAAGGTCACTGGTACCCTCCCATCTGACGCACCCCCACAGAGAACCCCCCAAGGCTCACCTCCCGAACTGGACTCTCCCAAGGAGAAAGCATCGGTAGGCGTCGCTACGCGGTGGGGAGAAGCCCCGCACAGCCGCTCAGCTCGGCTGTCCACGCAGCTCTGGCGCTCGCTGCACTGAAACCCTGGTTTCAGGCTCGGCCACGCCCACCCCTCACGGCCCACCCAGGAGCCCCAACCCCAT
>NW_006383016.1:12093403-12100999 GCF_000327345.1 Myotis davidii
CCGCTCTGAAATCAATAAAAATAAGTATTAAAAAATAAATATATATACACATATTAAAAAAGTAAGGAGATTTTCCTATATACCACAATATTATGATCACATCCAAGACATTAACAATTCTCTATCATCATCTAATAGCAAATGTATATTCAAAATATTCTAAATGTTCCCCAGCCCGCGCCGCGCTGTCTATCCGTGACGCAGGTCAGGGGTTCCAGGGGACACCCGACGGGCGGGCCCCTTATATACGGGTGACTGGGAGGTGCACTCAGTCATTGCCCTGAGTGGCCTGGACCGGACTGGTGTCTGAAACGCACCTTTCTTTTGCAAAGCAAATAAATACTCTTTCTTCCACTTGATCCTAGCAGCATGTCTGTGAGGTGGCAACGGAGAGAAATAGCCCGATTTTGTAGATGAGGACATACACGGAAAAATTAAGTGGCTGCCTCTAATGACCCAAGGAAAATTAGTGGTGGTCCTGGAACTTGATTTTAAAGTTTACTAAGAAGGCAGGGGAGGGTGGGTGGATGGAAGGTGATCAACCAAAGGACTTGTATGCATATATGCATAATCCAGGGACACAGACAATAGGGTGGTGAAGGCCTGGGGCAGGGGCCAGGACAGGCTGGAGGGGGTAAATCTCAGGGAACAAGGGGGACATATGTCATACTCTCAACAATAAAGATTTAAAAAAATAAAGTCTACTAATCATTAAATGCATAATGCCTTCTATTGGATAACTCTGACTAAATGCAATTATGTATTTGACCCATAAATTTGCAAATACTTTTTGAACACCTAATAGGCAGTAGGAACAATTCTACGTGCTTGGGTATAGAACGGTGAGCAAGTGCAGACATTGTCTCTGCTCTCCTGGAATACTGAAGTCTTGTGGGAGAAAAAGAAAGTAACCAGATTTCCATATGAATAAATTTAACAAAATGTGATTGTTGATGATGTCAGAGTCTTTGTGACAATAGAGAAGGACTGGTACTTAAAAGTTCTGAGAAGGCATTAATGAACAAACATCTTTTGGTGAGGTTGCAAGTTTGGAACTTGGGAGAATCTATATGGTGCACTTTATTTTTAAAAGTTTACACTTTTTAAATATTTATTGAAATGTCCTGATTTTTCTCAAGACCATTATTGCTAGTGATATTTATCTCCTTTATGACTAGCACAGGAACAGTACTTGTTCTACTTGATTTTAAATAACTGACATAAAGCCTAAGAACTAAGCATGATGCTATTTCCAAGACAGTCACATTAATTTTGAAAATAAAGCTAAGAGCCTCAAACTGCATATTTTACCAAGTTATTAATTGAATCCAGTATAAGGTAAGACTTGTTTTATTAGTTATAATTGTGGACTCCCATTAGCCATCCTATATAATAAAAGGGTAATATGCAAATAGACCGAACTGCAGAACAACTGAACAACCAATCAAAGCATGATATGCTCATGATATGGTAAGGCTGCTCAACCACTCAGTATGACATGCACTGACCATCAGGGAGCAGATACTCAACTGGTCAACCAGTTGCTATGACGTGCACTGACCACCAGGGGACGGATGCTCTAACTGGTAGGTTAGCTTGCTGCTGGGGTCTGACCAATCAGGACTGAGCAAGATGGGCTGGACACACCCTGGAGCCCTCCCATGGTCCCTCCCTGGCCCAATCATGCACCGGTGGGGTCCCTTGGCCTGGCCTGTGCCCTCTCACAATCTGGGACCCCTTGGGGGATGTTGGAGAACCAGTTTCAGCCAGATCCCGCAGGCCACTCCCTTTGGGAGGGCACCAGACACAGAGCTCATAGCTGGCGAGCGCTGCTGCAGCGGCACAAGCCTCTCCTGATCTGGACTGATTGGGCATGAGCCCATGGCAGGCACAGTGGGGCCTGGATGAGCAAGAGCGGCAGGTATGAGCTGCAGGTGGCGTTGGACTGCAGGTTTTGGCCCAATCCCTGCAGGCCACCCAGAGACACGCACCCCCCCACCCCCACCCCCCCGCATGAATTCGTGCACCGGGCCTCTAGTATACAATAACCAGTAAGCAAGTGATAAAGGGCTTAATGCAATGACTAAGTCTAGTCTTTTTCTTAGAAATTTAACAGGATTCATTATTAAACTGGAAAAATTTGCAGATTCTCATTAAATCAAGACTTAAGAGCATGATGCAAGGACAGCTTTCTGTTTACAAAAGCTTTGAAATCAAGTAGGTCCTTCCCATAGTAGGTGCAGGGGTGCATTTCTGCAGAGACTTCCCTGGAGCGAAAGGATGAGATAGGAGAACACTGAGAGCTTCCAGCCTTGCAGAATCACCTCCACTGAACTGCACGCTAACGTTAGAAGCAAGCTTATAACTAGAACGGGGTGGCAAATTACAGCCTGTGGGCCAAATTTGAGAGATAAGAATGGTTTCTACATGTTTAAAGGGCTGCAGCAGGAAAGATAAGAATGTGCATTAGAGACTGTCTGTGGCCCACAAAACCTAAAAATATTTGCTCTCTGGCTCTACATAGGAAAGTGATACTCCTGCTTTATGAGCAATAACAATCATATAAAACTGCAACAAATGATATAAAAAGTGATGAAATTTAAGAAATACACTGTCCACTTTGTAGCACAATGTTCCTGTAGAAGGCCCATTCAGATATTATATTTAGATGCTATGCCAGGAAAATGCTCCCTTTAGGCTATATTTCATCAACTGTGCTGAGGAGCTCAGGGAACTCATGGGGATTCTATAGAATATTTTACTTTTTGAGGGAAACATAGTGCCATCTGTTGGACATTTTATTCTAAAAAATACATATATATACATATGTGTATATATATGTATATATATGTATATATGTGTATATGTGTATATGTATGTGTGTGTATATATGTGTGTGTGTGTGTGTGTGTGTGTGTGTGTGTATTGATTTCAGAGAGGAAGGGAGAGGGAGAGCTAGAAACATCATTGATGAGACAGTATCATTGATCAGCTGCCTCCTGCACGCCCTCTACTGGGGATAGAGCCTGCAACCTGAGCATGTGCCCTTGACTGGAATGGAATCCAGGACCTTCCAGTCCACAGTCCAACACTCTATCCACTGAGCCAAACCAGCTAGGGCTGTTGGACATTTTAAAAACTACAACTATTAAGGTATCTGCATCTATTTAAATGGAAGCTTGGATTATTTCTTTTGGCCTGAGCCAACATGAAAAAATTACTGAGACACTAGGGACTGTGTGAAACTGTCTTTACTTCTGATTTTCCAAATTGGCTAATAATGAGAATTACCTGGTAGTGTCTGTAAAATTATAGATTATGCCAAATCAGAATAATCAGGGGAGGGACTAGTGATCTATATTTTCAACAAATATCCCAGGTAATTAATGATTCAACATTCTGAGGAAATGGGTAAATTTTCTCCCTTCAAAAAAACATAATCCAACTTAAAAATGGGAAAAGGGCCTGAACAGATATTTTCCCAAGAAAGATATAAAAATAGCCAATAGTTACAAGGCTGCTCAACATCACTAATCATCAGGGAAATGCAAATCAAAACTACAATGAGATATCACCTCTCACCTGTTAAAATTGTTGTTATAAAAAAGACAAGAGATAATATGTTGTCAAGGATGCATAGAAAAGGGGAGCCCTTGTGTATTGTTGGTTTTCCACTATGAAATACAATATGGAGGGTCCTCAAAAAAATTAGAATAGGTACATTATATGACCCAGCAATCCCACTTCTGGGTATATCTTTTAAGGAAATCACTATCTTAAGAGATATACACACCATGTTTATTGCAGCATTATTCACAATATGTAAGACATGGAAACAACCTAAGCATCAATGGATGTTTGGATAAAAAAGTTGTGATATATATAATTTTTAGCCTTAAACAAGAAGAAAACTCTGCTATTTGCAAAAACATGGATAAACCTGGAGGTCATTATACTAAGTAAGTCAGATAAAGACAAATACCATATATCACCTATATTTGAATCTTAAAAAAGTTGAACTAATCGGATCAGAGAGTAGAATGGTGGTTGCCCAGGGTTGGGGGGCAAGGAGAAATAGGGAAATATTGGTCAAGTCATTATGGGTATAAACTTCCAGTTATAACAGCGGTTCTCAACCTGTGGCCCGCAACCCCTTTGGGGGCCGAATGACCCTTTCACAGGGGTCACCTAAGACCATTGGAAAACACATATATAATTACATATTGTTTTTGTGATTAATCACTATGCTTTAATTATGTTCAATTTGTAACAATGAAATTGGGGGTCACCACAACTTGAGGAACTGTATTAAAGGGTCGCGGCATTAGGAAGGTTGAGAACCACTGAGTTATAAGGTAAATATGAAGATCTAATGTACAGCATGGTGACTATAGTGTTACCATACTGGATTGTTATTTGAAAAAAAGCAAGAGAGTAGATATTAAATGTTATCACCACACACACACACACACACACACACACACGCACGCACAAATGGAAACTATGTGAGATAATGGATATTTGAACTAACCTCATTGTGGTAGTCACTTCACAATATACATGTCTGTCAAATTATCATATTGTACACTTTAAGCTTACACAATGTTGCATGTCAATTATATGTCAGTAAAGCTGGGGGAAAATGTGCTAGAACAAGGCATTTTCCCAAGCCTTTTGATAGAATGATAGGAGGAAAATGGATGCAGTTTATGTTTCTGAAGTGTATCAATACCATTCACCAAAATACTCATTACCAAAATACTCATGGTAATTTATTCATGCTTCATTACCTTATAATCAGAAAGTGTTTTTGAGCTGGACTCCATTTCTAATTGCCTCTTGAACTCATCTGCCAAATACCCAGCATGTTCAAAACTTAATTAGCACTTCATTTTCCCTCCTGCTAAAACATGGCCTCCTCTTTTAGTCCCTGCTTTGGTTGATGGTAATTCATTTAATAGCCTCAAGTAGAAACCTCAGAGTCATTTTAAAAATTATCCTATGGCCCACTTACGATGGCCTCCCTCACCCCATCTTTAATCCATTTCTTTCTTCACATTCCATTTCCACTCCTTACATCTGGCTCTCAAGATGTCTCCTCAAAACTAGTTAATTCACCTCCTGACATATTTTTTTCGTTCATAGGCAGTGGTGCTGGGATTTGTCCCCTATGTCTGGCACCACAGTCTGTTCTCTTAGTCATTACAATCTTGGGAGTCCACATTTAGGTTAATTTGCTTTGATTCAGAGTAGCATAAAGCCGGGTATAATTTTAGACAAGTCTGTTAAGAGAGGATGTCAGAGGGAAGTACAATCTAAAATTCATTTAGAATGACTCCTAGGTAAGAATCCACTGGAAACACATGTCCAAAACCCTCCTCATGAGGCCCACTCAGTTTCAAGTCACAGGCAGTCTGTCCCTTCCTCTGGGGGGCGGGGGGCCCTCGTGGACATCTGGACACCACTGCCAACCGGCCCAGCGGTAGAAAGGTGTGACACCACCCTCCATTCAAGGCCTACTTCCTATGTCCCTGTTCCTGTCTTGGACCGGCCTCTTCTGGAATGACTGACAGTGAGAATGTCCAGTCCAACAGGGCCCCAGTGAGGCTATTACATCAGAACAGTGGAGTCCTGATTCTTCTCAGTTTAACTGGCATTCTGTGTTATATTTTATTTCACAATCCATTTCTGTCCAATCCTTTTTGCATTTCTGTCTTCCATCCTGAACATTTTAATCCCCTCTGACAAGGGTTTCATGTCCTGTGGTTGGAGTTCTCCAAGACTCAGCGTTTAGGTCTTTACTTTGCCCCTAAATAATTGCCTCCAGTACCAAGGTTTGAAAAATCCTTTCCTCTCCCAAATTTGTCTCTAAACCTGGACCTCTTCCCTGAACTCCACAACTGAATATAAGCACCTCTAACAACTCCTAAACCAACCCCTCCGACTCAGCATTTCTCATCCTATGCATTGGCAACAAAATTCACTACTTCCTCAGAGCAAAACCTGGGAATTGTCCTCATACGCCACACTCATCATCAGCAGGTTCTGTGGACACATGTCCACACCTGACCACTTCTCACCACCCACTGCCATCATTCCAGTTCTTGCCCATTGCGTTCCTGGACCTCTCATGTGGGCTCTTTCCTGAGGAAGGCCTTCTCTGAGCATCTTATCTAAGGTATCTGTCCTGCCCTCCCTGCCCTGCCACCTCTCTCTATCCCTTACCCCTCCTTACATCTTCTTCCTAGCACTTCCTAGCAAGGATGTCATGTGGCTCTTATGCATTCAAAGTAACTACAAAAACAGTGGAATCATTAACAAACAATAGGAAGCCCAACGTTGACTTGAAATCAATGTGGTAGACACGAGAGCCAGTCTGAAATAAGCATGTAGGTTTGCAGTGGTGGTGATTTACACATAGAGAACGGTCTAGCCCAGTGGTTTTCAAACCTGTGATTAGAATCACCACTAAGATCTGTTGGTTTAATGCAGGGATTTCTGTTAGACTTGGAATTTTAGGTTATAGGCTGATATATCGTGACTGATTATTAAGCAGGAAGCACATTTTGATGTTCTCACTCTGCTACAAACGACCATTGATTATAATGCTATCATGAGCAGAAAGTAGCAGGGAAATAATGATTGGATATCCAGCAG
This sequence comes from Myotis davidii, assembly GCF_000327345.1. Lineage (NCBI taxonomy): Eukaryota > Metazoa > Chordata > Mammalia > Chiroptera > Vespertilionidae > Myotis > Myotis davidii. The sequence continues at coordinate 12,100,061 of NW_006383016.1, forward strand.
CAGGATTATGAAAGTAAACGCTATTTTCGTGGGTAACAGCTGCTTTATGTAGCTTTGTGCCTCCTATGTCAACAGTTTTTAAAAGTAGTCTAAGTTGTAGGCCCAGCTGGTGTGCTCAGTGGTTGAGTATCAACGTATGAACCAGGAGGTCGTGGCTTCATTCCCAGTCAGGGCACATGCCAGGGTTGCTGGCTCGATCCCCACTGTGGGGCGTGTAGGAGGCAGTTGATCAATGATGCTCTTTCATCATTGATGTTTCTATCTCTGTCTCCCTCTCCCTTGCTCTCTGAAATCAATAAAAAAATAAAATGAAAAATAAAAGTGGTAAGTTGTATATAAGAATCCCAGTGCTAATAAGAGCTCTGGTGGGGAGAAAGGTCAATTGTAGGCAAACTTATATGAAATCATATGTGAATTTGCTTGATATTGTATCTATTTTCTTTTCTCTTATGTTTATACTAGAAGCCCATTGCACAAAGATTTGCGCAACAGACCTTCCTTCACCTGGATGCCGGCACTGGTTTTCCTCCGGCACCCGGGATCCAGGCCTTTGGTCCAGCCACAGTGGAGAAGCCAAGCTTCTTCAGTCTTCAGTCTTCACTCCGGCCGGAGCCTTCAGTCTTCGCTCTGCGCCTGTGTATGCAAATTAACGGCCATCTTTGCTGGGTTAATTTGCATAGTTGCTCTGATTGGCTGGTGAGTATAGCAGAGGGACACCAATTTACATGTTTCTCTTTTATTAGTGTAGATTAGAGGCCCGGTGCACATTTGTGCACTTGGAGGGGGGTCCCTCAGCCCGGCCTGCGCCATCTCGCAGTCTGGGAACCTTCAGGGGATGTCTAACACATCTTAGCGCTGCCACAGAAGCAGGAGAGGCTCCAGCCACCGCTGCTGTGCTCACCAGCCGTGAGCCTGGCTTCTGGCTGAGCGGCGGTCCCC
>NW_006383016.1:12101816-12105251 GCF_000327345.1 Myotis davidii
AGAGGCCTGTAGCGGCAGGTGGGGAACGTTGGAGTCCTCCGTCACTGAAGCAAACAAGCCTCATGCTAGTTTCCAGCTGCCTGGCTGCCAGCCGCCACCTTGGCTGGCAGTTAATTTGCATATCGCCCTGATTAGCCAATGGGAAGGGTAGCAGTCGTACGCTAATTACCATGTTTCTCTTTTATTAGGTAGGATATTTATATTGATTTCAGAAAGGAAGGGAGAGGAGAGAGAGATAGAAACATCAATGATGAAAGAGCATCATTGATCAGCTGCCTCCTGCATGTCCCCTACCGGGGGATAGAGCCAGCAACCCGGGCAGGTGCCCTTGACCAGAATCGAACCAGAACCCTTCAGTCACAGGCTGATGCACTATTCACTGAGCCAAACTGGCTAGGGCTATTTTATAGCCATACTCTTATTATCATTTTTACATCTTATTATCAGGAAAAAATTATTTCTCTATGTGACTAAAACTTTTTAGTTCCTAACTCTCATTTGTCATTGATAATAGCATATTTGGTGATAATGTATGGTCTTTTAGGAATTCAACTCTAATGTATGCTCAAATGATTTCACAGTTTTCAGATCTAGATGTACTGAAGCAGGCTACCTAGGAATGAGGTCTTTAGAACTTTCTGGAATGAGAAGTAGCTGGAAATCCTTGATTGAAGCTGTGGATAAAAGTAGGTGCAGGATAAATCACCAGGGTTTCTGGCATAGATGCAAGGTTAGTGTGATTACTAGAGAAGAGGGGAGGACAGAAATCTGGAGGAAAGCCTGTATTTTCACATACATAGCAATTTAAAAATTATATTACTTTATGCAATTGCCCAACTGCCAGGAGGAGGTCAGAAGAAGTATGTCTGCTCTGGCAGGGGAGACGCCTTCTCCATTTCGTGTACAATGCAGCTCAGTGTGTATCAATATCGTGATCCTCGCGTTCAGAACCCAAAGAGGGCTGGGCAGAGGCTGAGGAAGGAATTGCTACTGGTCAGCTGAATTGAATCAGCATTGCTAGGTGGCGGACACATGGTCTTCCTTTCACCAGAAGGGTGTGCTGTGCAAGTAGAACAAGCTGACAAGGCCCATCAGAGACAGAAGTGGGAAGGGCGCCCTCTGTAGGTGGTACAGTGTCAAAGGAAGATGCAAACAGAACCTGAATTCTCCTATTTTCTAATACTAATCCAGCCCCTGGCAACTGACAGGAAGTTAGAAAATATCTGTAGAATAAATAAATTAAGTGTGCTTAGTGTCTTTGTGCGTCATTTCCTCCTTGGGTTTTCTTTGTGGGGAGTGCATTGAGTAAAGTTACTTTTGCAAAACACCAATATTTGTTAGATAACGCAATACTTTATCAATATTTTATTTTTTAGCTTCCTATAGGTTACGGAATTTATTAAATCAACAGCATTTTAGTGATAAGAAATGAGGGTTTAAAATTATTTTAAGGTACTATTTTTGGTGTGAACCAGGTAAAGTGAGCAAAGAGACTTCATAATTTCTGACCTTCCATTGAAGAAAATAATAAAATTGCTGTCTACGTTCAACTAATTTAATGAGAAACTTGACATTTGATAAGTCATTTGCATTTTTACAAATATAAGTATTTGTTAAACAAATGAATAAAGAGCACTTACATTTTATAAAGTTACTTAAAAATTTTTCCTTATTTATCAGTTATCCTCCAACTGCCTTATAAGGAAAGCAAGGTCTGTGTGGTTTAGTCTGATTTGATAAATGGAGAAACTGAGGCTCCGTGAGGTTAAATGACTCGTTTTCTGAGGGTCACTAGACAAGTGTTTTGGAGATGTAACTTGGCTGACTCCAAGTCAGAGCTCTGCCTGTGACCACATGCTGACTCACTCTGGGATGTGGAGTGTGGAGGAGGGAAGAGGTTCTTTCACAAGGTTTCCACTATAACAGATTAAGGCAGTAAAAAAAAAAAAATGGAAGAGCACTATGTCCCTGTTTAAAAGTACATTTCCTGATTTTAGCACAATAACCCCTCAGTATGTTTCATTTATCATGAGGATATAAGATTTAAGGATGAATAGCAATCAATCTGGAATGTATTGAGAGCTGGCAACAATTTATGTTCTCAACCCAGAAGGATTTTATGGTCCTAAGACATATCCAGATGTAGTTTCAAAGTCAGGGAGTGAAATGAGTTTAAAGTTTAACCCTCACACAAAAATAACTAGTGTTGTGGAGTTGCCCTGCTGTCTTTTATTTAAAGATAAAACTGCCTTTTAATAGAAAATTGGGGGTTTTCTTAGTGCCCCAATGACCATCATACGTTAAAGCAACGGTCTATATTATTTAGAATAGTAATTTTCTGTGATATAAATTGAAAGTAGGCTGGATTGCTTATTAAACTTAGAGACAATATACTTCTTCAGGAACCTCAAATTAAATTGGTCAGATATTCAGACTGGGAAGTCACCCTGCTTTACATCATAGCTTAAGACATTAGATAGAAATGTTGTACTAAGACAGGTTCTCAAGTAGTTCTGTAAGTCTGAAATTAAATTTGTCTCCAAGGTATCCTAAACACTAAATATTATAAGACAACAGTGTTTCAGGAAACAGCTGAAATATTAGAAAGCTGTGTGTTGAATAACTACAAAGGCAAGTAACATTCATTTTGAAGTCCTGATCTATATAAAATAGCTTATGACACAGTACACAAAATGGAACTCAATCCCACCATTTTAGTCTCATACTGTAACAAAACTTTATTTCATTCTAAAACAGATGTATACAGAAAGTATAAATGATCTACCAGAATATTTTGGGATAACTATAGATATGTGCACGTGTGTGTGTGTGTGTGTGTGTGTGTGTTAAAATCTGACCATAAGAACAATAGTTGCTAATCTATTAGTATCAAAAGATCAACTTAAGAATGTAATATTTGTATCTAAGAGAATGTAATGTTTTGTATCTAAGAGTAAAATTATAATTAATTCTTCGTTCTACTTATTTATAGCTATAATTGGTAAATATAACAAGTGTTGACAAGAATGCAGAGAAAAGGGAATCCTTTTGCACTGCTGGTAAGAACTTAAAGTGGTACAGCTACTATGAAAAACAGTATGGAGATTCCTCAAAAATTAAAAATAGAACTGCCATATGATCCAGCATTTCCTCTTAGGGTATTTATCTGAAGGAGAGAAAAAAAAACCCTAACTTTAAAAGGTATATGCACTCCCATGTTTATTGCAACATTATTTACAAGAGGGAAACATCGTAAGTGTCTGCTGATAGATGAATAAAGAGCTTGTGACGTGTGTATACGATGCATATTACTCAGCCATAAAGAAGAGCGAAATTTTGACATTTGCACAACATGGATGGGTCTCAAGAACATTATGCTAAAAAAAACCCACAAACACCCATCCCTCTCGCTGACACCCCCCCCCCCCCCCCCCC
>NW_006383016.1:12105265-12139428 GCF_000327345.1 Myotis davidii
CACATACACAAAAAAAAAACTCAAGCTCATAAATACAGAGAACTGACTGGTGGTTGCCAGAGGTGGGGAGTGAGGGTGAGATAAATGGGTGAAGGGGATCATGGTTCATGGGTCAACACTCAACCACTGAGCAATACCAGATGGGCCTAAAATGGATTTTGATGATGGTTATACAACACTGACTATACAAAAAATCATTAAAATCATTAAATTGGTTTAAAAAGAGGTGGGGGGGGGGAACAATAGCAATAGTTCCAAAAGTAATCAGTTTACACAAGAAAATTAGGTTTCTTTTAAAAAGATTTACACACTTGCCCATGCACAAGGATATTTAAATCTAGCACATTTAGAGAAGTAGAAAAAAATCATTTGCAATACTCCTGCTCTTCAGGGTAGGCTCTTATTCATGTGGTGTTCAGAAGAACTAACATTTGACTGAATTCATTACAGCTCTTTTACTTCAAAGGGAAACTATCATCAGGCTTGGATAGATCTCCTCGAGTTTCTGTATCAAAATATCTGGTCATCCGAAGAGTGACTGTTTGACAAGCAAATAATTAGCATATACGAGCTGACTATGTCCAGTTACACATGCGAGACTCCCTAGAACAGCAGAATGCCTTTGAGGGGGTCAGTTTAGAATTGTGTCCATGATGTGTTTTCATCTCACAGATAATCCACTCCAAATAAAGTATAAAAACTGCATTGCTGCAACATCAAAGAAGAGAACTAAACAAAGACTAACCAAAGGTATTTGGCAATCTACGGTGCCAGTGGATAGAGACACAAATCTCAGTTTGGCAGCCGTGTTGCATACATTCTAATCCAGGCAGAACGTTCGGACCCCTCAGCAAGCCAAACGCCCATGAGACTAGTAAAACTTGGGCGTAAACACAGACAGTGCTCAGTGTATGAGTTTCCTTGGCAGCCTGATATTTATGTTTTGGAAGTTAAACATGCATCTATGCAAAGACAGACTATGTCAGTACAAAGGCATCATATTTTTACACTGTCTTCCTGCCAGCACTGTTCTAGGCTCTGGGGAAATAAAATGCATTATGGTACCTATTTATAAAATCCTGCAAAAGAAAGACTGTATGTTCTTTAACCATTATTATAATAGATCTCACCACATAATTTCCTTTCATGATATTAGCCCTAAACAAAAACCCTTAAAAAAAAAACCCTAAATAAATATAAGAAAATACACAGAATACTAAAATTTAAATTTGCTTTGTGTCTCCCTTGTGCCTCTTCTAGGAACATAACTTTAAGTGGCTTAACAGAGATCTGGATGCCAGATTTTTTTTCCATCCTAAGGAGCCCAGACAACAAATCATTTCACACATGGAAGGGGGGAACTGTTGGTTCATTTTTAGATTTTTGAGATAAACGTTGCTAAAGCAACTTTGGGAACTCTTCTGAGATCACGGAACTTTCTGCATTATTCACTGGTGTTCTGGATCCACAGCCCTCACTGAGGTCAGAATGAGACGTGACTACATCTCGTATCTTCTTTCAAGGAAATGTCGACTCTAACATTTTGGTCTGCATGTAGCAGTCCGAAGAAATAAAGAGATACAGAAAAGGAAGGAAAGAAGGAAGGAAGGGAGGGAGGGAGGCAGGGAGGGAAAGAAAAAAAGAGAAGTCCCTTAATGAGTAGCGGCCCCTTTCAGCCAGGCTAAACACTGGTGAACAACACCTCGGCCTCCCAGAAACATGACGCCCTATATTTAGGGAGACGTGGACTCTAAACTCTTAAGATTCTGAGCCATTCTCAATTCTCACCTTGTCCACACTCTCCTTTAAAAGGCGTCAAGGACATTTTTCATGTTAAACTGTTACAAGGTCACAATCTTCCTACTGTCTGAGAAATAAACACACAGATGGCCCATTGTTGACGTAGGTGCTCAGAACTTTTCAAGGTGCCGGAGCAATTCCCCTCCTCTCCTGACAAAGACAAGGAAGAGTGATGGCGCAAACTTAGGTTTGACAGATGGAAACTTTCCTGACATAGGAAGACGCCTCCAGCTTTCAACCCCTCTAATGCACGTTCTGAATTCCTTCTGTGGAAAAGCTGCTCCAAGTTCTAGTGCAGGTCTGGTTAGCAGGGTTCTTATTACTAGGTGGAAGCAATTATACGCTCTCAGCAGCGCTATTGATGGCATAGAGGTTAGGGATATAGGCTGTTCCCACACAGCTCAGCTCATCTCACTAGCTGGCACTCTGGATTATATCATGGAAAATAACAGTCCATCGAGGCTTTTACTTTGTACATAGTTATACAGGAAAATCTGAGTGTTAATTTATACATGTGAATGTGAAAGGGAATAGTTCAGGAGAAATTTCCACCTCCATCGTGTCTTTGGTGGGCCAGCGCTCCATAAAACATGTCCACATCCACCTCTTCCTCTGACCATTCTAAGGCGTTCAGGGCCATCCCTGTCATTCTCACTCCATTCCAGCTAGTCCCGTGGGAGGAAAGATCTGACAAAATCTATTCCAACTCTAGATCTACCACAAGCTAAGGCCAATGTCAGACGATTAGGAAAACAGAAATGAGCTTGCTCTTGTTTACCTGGGAGTTGGCATGAGCCAGAATTATTTGGATAACAGCAACATCAATCTTAATTAATGAATTATTTTTTTTTAAATATATTTTATTGATTTTTTACAGAGAGGAAGGGAGAGAGATAGAGAGTTAGAAACATTGATGAGAGAGAAACACCGAGCAGGTTATTAAAGCCTAGACCAGTGGTTCTCAACCTTGGCTGCACATTAGAATCACCTGGGAATCTTTTTAAAATCCTGATTTCTGGGCCTCATCCTCCGAAAATTCTGTTTCTTTGTTATGGGGTGGGGCCACAACATTAGTAACAAAGAAACAGAATTTCCGGAGGATGAGGCCCAGAAATCAGGATTTTAAAAGGATTTCCAGGTGATTCTATTGTGCAGCCAAGGTTGAGAACTACTGCCTTAGACTAAGTCAGGAATACAATTTTAATTCACTACTGTTTGCAGTCATTGCAGAAATAATGGAAAAGCATTTTATGAAGAAACATTTTAAATAAAGGTGCCATTTTTATTATAACATTTAAAAGAATCCCTCTAAATAAGATGGGCTTTTTTATGTTTACTAAATTAAAAAAATTTTTTTCACAGGGAAAAGAAAACATTATGACTATTGATTCTTATTCTTGAATTAGGAAACAAATATGTTAGAAATCTTGATTCTGAAGAGATGAAGACTTGATAAAATACATGCAAACATCATAGTCAATTGCATACTGAAAATGCTGTGTTGGTAGGGGACGGATGTCGTCAAATAACAGGCTGCTTTTCAGATCAGGAGAAATAAAAAAGAGAAACACAAGTTGCAAAACACGTGGGATAACAATACCTCAGATTTGTCCTCTGCTGACTGCATGACACAAGGAAACTGCTCATCAGTATCTTCATTTCTCTGCCAATGTAAAAGGGAAATTTATCACTTAAGAATTCAGCATAGCCTTTGGCACTCCTTTGCATGCATTCTGTTGGGTATGTACCATAAAGTGGGATTTTGGGGTTATAGGGCATGTATATATTCATCTTAATAGAAAGTGAAAGTTTTTCAAACCACCGTATCAATTCCCACTTTCGCCAGCAGTGGATGAAAGTTCCAACTGCACCACATCCTCGCTAGTATTTTTACTTGGCATTGCCAAGTAAAATATTTGATATTAGCCATTCTCTAATGAATACTTAGGTTATCATGTTTTAGAGGTTTAATGGCTTTTTTATATTATTCTTTGTGAAGTGCATTTATAAGACTTCTCTCTCTCTCCCTCTCTCTCTCTCTCTCTCTCTCTCTCTCTCTCTCTCGTTGTTTGTCTTACCCAGGGACAATAGCAGACTGGAACAAATGGCCATTCTACATATGCTGGGCATATGCAGGCTTTGAAATTCAGACCCAGTTCAAATGCATTAGGCTTAAGTAAATATTAGCTTTTTAAATTTTAATTCAAAGTAAATCTCAACTTATTTATTTTGGTAGAGAGGCTGGCTTTTCTATACAACAGTATACATTTACAATGCTTAGTTTTGGAAAATGACCGGTAGGCATGACTGAATGGTAAGCCAGGTGGACAGATGCTTAATGTTTATTTTTTTAAAAAATTTTTAATCCTCACCCGAGGATATCTTTCCATTGATTTTTAGAGAGAGTGGAAGAGAGAGGGAAAGACAGCGAGAAATACTGATATGAGAGAAATACATTGATTGGTTACCCCCCGCACGAGCCCCGACCGAGAAGGAGCCTGAAACTGAGGTACATGCCCTTGACTGGAATTGAATCCGGGACCCATTAGTCCGCAGGCTGACACTCTATTCTCTGAGCCAAACCAACCAGGGCTAAAGTTTAAATCTAGAGTGGGTTCCTAACCCTTGCTGGACGCCAAACATTACAAAAATACAATGTGAAGGCAATTCTTCTTCCCAGGACTGTTAGAAACAGGCAGTGTAAAGAATTATGTGATATCCTGGTTGAGACAAGAAATGAGAATACCAAGAGTTGCGCTTAAATAGATGATCTTACAGATTACCTCTAACTGTCTCTCCAAGGCAGGATCAGAGAGGAGAAATGAGACTGGCCTCTGCTAATAGATCTAGATTCTCCGCTTTCTCTTGCCTTTGATTAAATGTTACAAACATATGCCAAATATCAGTTTGAGCAGATTAGCTTGCTTGAGAACACATATATCCTTCTCTCTTCCATAAGTACTCATCTAATGTCTTTGATGTTAGATTAGTGCACATTTGGTAAATAGATAATGTTTCAGGTGTATTTTTCTTTACTAAAATAATACTTTGTTATAGATTAAAAAAAGTTTTGCCCAATTTATACACCCATTTGCAGTGTATCTGTGAACCTGTTTTCTATATTCTGATGGCCAGTAACACTTTGATATTTTAACATTTGCCAATTTAGTAGATAGACAAAAATATGATTCTTCTGTTATATTTTAAATGTATTAAACTATGAGTGTCTTAGAATATCTTTTTAATATTTGTTGGTAATTTTTATTCTTTTTTTTAATCCTCAGCTGAGGACATGCTTATTGATTTTAGAGAAAAAGGGGGAGAGAGGGAGAGACGGAGAGAGGGAGAGAGGGTGGGAGGGAGAGAGAGAGGGAGAGAGAGAGAGAGAGAGAGAGAGAGACAAAGTGGTTGCCTCCTGCACACACCCTACCACAGATCAACCTAGACTGGGAGTTGCACCCACAACATTTTAGTGTATGGAATGATGCTCCAACCTACTGAGCCACACCAGCCAAGGCCATTTTTATTCTTTTCTGTGAACTGTCTTGTTGTGTCTTTTGACAATTTTTCAATTGGGTTGTTGACTGTTGATTTATAAGAGATCCTTGTCAATAAAAAAAATAGTATTTGCATAACTATAATGTTAGCTATATGTATTACACATTAATTTCTAAGTTTCTCGTTGGTTTTTGGTTCTTATATTTTCATGTAGTTAATTGTATCATGCTTTTCTTTCATGAGTGCTTATGTTTTTGCTATGATGCACTCAGAAAGGGTGTAGCTGTGTATCCTCCTTTTGGGAGCAGGTTAAAACATTCTGCAACACAACTGAGTAAGTATTTTAGTCTCTCACTATATTCTTCCTTATTATCTTGTCACCTGTCCCATGTTTGAGATTGCGATTCAATAAGTATTAACTGAGGTCTTTCTATATGCCTAGCAATTGGAGATGAAAAAAGTCAGTAGGTAAACTATGGAGACATAGTCAAATACAATTTAAATTAACCCACTAATTTTGTAAAAAAGTACTCTTTAAACATGTCCTTCTCTCTAGCCTTAAACCAGTATAATATTAAACTTGCCTCATAAGATACTTACAATTTTTTTTTCCCTCCATTATTATTCCAAGAAATAGTTCAATGCTTTCCTATATTGTTCTTGTTGAATGCAGGAGAAATGCTATCTTTCTTAGTGTACAATTGAGCTGCTGTAGCAAAAAGATTCCTTTTTAGGGAAATATCCTATTGGGTAATAATCAGTACTGAGTCATGTGGTCATAATCAGCTCCAAGTGAGGCTGGGAAATTTCATTTCTACCGGGACAACCACAAATTTTGCTAAAATGGTGGTAGTTTCTATGATTGGAAGGAATTAAGGGTATTGATTACTAGAAGGCATTAAGCAGTTTTTACCATAACCTATTTGCATGGTAACTCAATTATCTCTTGTTTCTTCCATAACGAACACATCTCCTTACCAAAGGTGAACTATGTAGAGTCTAACCCAGTCTAGCTCAAAATCCAGAATCTCTACATGATGCAAAGTTCTTTCCATGAGTCCTGATGTGGCTTTTTCTGGTTCTGTGACCGATAAACTAGTAGATGACATCACTGTCATTTCCCCAGCCCCCAAGTTCCACACACATGCAAACACACAAAACACCAATATTCAGTGGTGGAATAGAACCAGGATACCTGCAATAAAATATCATACTTTCGAAAGAGAAGAATGGGAAGCACACAGAACCACTTGTTGATAGGAATGCTGAATCTGGCTGGGCAGACATTCCGAAGACTGTCCTCACTAGCAATGGAGTGAGTCTCTGGATGAAATCCCGCCTCTGCTTTCTGGGGAACTTCCTTGTCGCACCATCCTTTGGGTCTCCTGGCTTTGTCCTTTGGAAAATTCTTCTCGGTCCATGATCCCCTGAGACACATTACTGTGCACGTTGGAGAGCATCCCTCCTTTTCTGCTTAAGATGGGGCGGTGGACACGGAGTGCTAGTTTTAAGCCGAATACAGCACGCGTTTCTCAGCTCTCTGCTACTGCTGGGTTAGTCTCTCGGGGGGTGCTTCATGGTTAAACAACCACAAACTTGTGGAGACTAGACTTCCAAGTTCTTTAGCAATATAATTTGCTCAAAAACATGTTGATTATTTTTGTCTATTTGGTTCCAAGTAGTTGTATATGAAAGAAATCAGAGTGGAAGGGGGAGAGAGAATTAGGGGGGACTGCCCCTTGAATTAAGAGCAGCCACACTGGGTGAGAAAACAACATCCTTCATCTGATTCTAGATTGGCTTACAGGTCTGGTTGAGGACACTTAAGGGAAGGCTCTTGAGCAATGTCCTGAGTGACAACTTTATCTACTGTTATTTTGTTTACAGAAAACAGTTGGCTTTTCCAAGTTACTAATCCCTTAGTCAACTTAGATTAAAGGCCACCTGCTGCGAACAGAGCAGAATTATAGCTCCTTTCATCTCGCCTTTAAACTGATCCATTCTTGCCTGACTTCACCTCTCTTACAGTAAGTATATTGCTAAAAGCTGCCAGAACAGCCAGTACACATTACTATTCCGAATTCTCCCAGCCCCTTTCTCGGCGGGACAGGCTTGGTCTGTCCTGCCTTCTCAGTTACCACTGGTAACAGTTTTATTTGAATGTTTTGCCATAAAGAGGATTACTGGCTCTCCAGCCGGCCACATCTATTCACTCTTCACATATCTACCATTAAGGCAGGACCACAAGTGTTTAGAACATTTTTGTGTAAACCTCCACTTCTGATAACCAGCTTTTCTATTAATTAAGGTACAGGCTAAACTGCTCTAAAAAGAGACTCCAAAATACAGAGGTTCAAAAGAGAAAGCAAGTTCTTTCTTTTTATCTATTGATCTTTAAATAAACAGATCCAGTCATGGTAGGGAAGCTCTGCCAACTGCTACATGAGGCTTCCATCTCCGGGCCCAAGGTGCCTACTCGAGTTCTCATCATTTCCTCGCCAGTGGAAAAGGGACTAGGAAAGGGAAGGACAAAGATTTCCTTTTATAAGAAGAGACTAGATACCTGGATCCCTGCCCTTATGAAGCAAAGACCTTTTGCTCACATGTCATTGGCCAGAATTCAGTCAGATGACCATGCCTTGCTGCCAGGGACACAGAGAATGTGGCCTACTAAGTGGGTTTCTATTACAGTACTAAGAGGAAAAAGGAAAGAATGGATAAGGGAGACCAATTAGCAGATATAGATATTGCATAAATATCATTTGTTCCTCCCTTGCTTGTTTTTTTTTGTTGTTGTTGTTGTTGTTTTGACAGCACTTTGGGGGAAATAGCATGCATATTTAGAAATAATATTTTTAGCTCCCAAATTACATTCAAAAATTACACATTTTCAAGCCAGATCCTATCTTTGGAACATTCAGACCGTTTATCAACACCAAGTCACTAACCAATAAAAATATTTTTTCTTCGTAATACATTCTAAGTCTGTTATTGTTCTTAGCCTAAGTTACACTCAGTTTTTATCAGAGCTAAAGAGAATACTTCTCTAAACTTCTACATTCTACTTTCTGAAATGTTCAATAAAATCAAAATTTCTTACTGATGTGTTTGATGGTGGGAGACTATACGCGGTAAATGCAAAAGGTGAGTGAGTACATAAAATGATTACTATCCTTATCAGAGGTGGGTTTTATTTTTCCTTCCAAAAAGGAGGAATTTTCCCTGTATTCTGCATAGGAGTTCATTTCTGAAGATTTCTACATCTCACCTCTGCATATGTGACAAATCCCATTGAGCACAAAGTACTTCAAGCTCATGAGAGTTTCTGGCATCCAGTTTTCTTCACTATCATCCCACCCTCACCACCGTTATTGTTTCATTCATTCTACTCAATCCTTGAACTTCTCTCACTATCCCCCCGCCCCTGCCCCAGATTTCAAAGGCTTATAACTTCCTTCCTTGACAGATCTACTTCTGCTACATCTATTTATTTTGGTCTTGTCTTCTGTCTTCATATTCTGTACATCCAGAGACTGTGCCAAGCTCTCCTCAGTCTCCTGTTCTCATTTGGCTTAACCTGGGGTAGAAGCTCAATGATCTCCTCCCAAGGCCGGCAGTTATGTTGGTTTTTTTTTACCAGCACACACACTAACCAGTGAAGACCATCTAGTACCTGGACTGTAAGGTGAGTAGGTAGGCAAATGCATTCTTAACCAATAGAGAAACTGAAGTTGAAAAGTAATTAAGTAATATAACTAATATACCTGGCCCAACTAGTAGTGGTGGAGCCAGGATTCTTCAGAAGGTCTTTTAATTTAAGGACTGACCTGGACACCACACAGTGTTCTTTTGTGTTGTACTGTTATTGTAATCAACCGCACTGCCTTCAGACAAAGCAAAGGCAGGCCAACGGCATAAGAAATGTGTTGCTTAGATTTGGCCATTAGGTTTCATCAGGGAGATGCCCAGGAGGGGATCTGACTCCGCCAACACTGAGTAGATTACTTTCTAGGGGGGAGGAGGGAAACACATGCCTAGAAAATTGAAGAAAATTACCCCCCTTTTTTTTTTGTTCTCACTTAATAATCATCTTAAAAGCCAGCCAGTACAAAGTACATTTTTAAAAGCCCACAGAGCTGGAAATTTTAGAGTCATAGAATATTTTCATGCACTACAGGGTATCTGCAATCCTTATAAGAAAATAGAACATAATTTCCATACTTTTTGTTAGCTCTTTTTTAAAATTAAAAATTGGGTATTCATTATTCTGTGGCTATTTTTGCCTACACGTTCTTCTGAGCTTTGTGGCAGTTTGGGTGCTGGGATAGGAAATAATTTGCTCCTAAGTGTCATCTATAAAATTTCTTGAGACATATACCATGCTTGGCAGTGACCTCCTCCCTTAAGGCATATCATCATGGAATCGTACCGAAGGGGCTGTGTGAGTTCCACAGAGACAGTTAGGCAGTATAAAGACTCTCTGCTTTCAGGCTCTGATGACCTCTTGGGGCCAGAAACATTATAAAAAAGAATAAAATGCAGACTCAAATGAGCAGAAGATTCAAGGATTCCAAAAAAGACATTATCTCTGGTGCCCTCAATGGAAGTTCATGTCAAATAATACTTGATCTTATAAAAATATGACCTTTTTAGAAGCACTGTTATATTCAGAAGTCAAATAATGCTGCTTTTCATTCAAACCTGGGTTGAATATTAATGCACCATTAGAGGCCTATTGCTTAACCTCACGGAGGACCCCGCTGAGATTATTACCATTCTAGCGATGTCCCTACTGGATCTTCAAATACATAAATTCACAGATATCCTGTGACTGAGAACAGAGAAATGCCACTCTCAAAACCCAAAGCTCCAAATTATCTTCTTAAATTAGAACTCTAGTTCAAAATATTTTGGTTTTGGTTAAACTCAAATGAGATAGCCTACCCACCTATACTTTTGTCTTCCAACTAGTGTTACTGTAATTGTGCGGATGGCAGCTGCCTTATGTGAGCTCAGTATGGGGACGTTCTTTCTGCCTCTGTATATAAGTATCAGGTTGGAACAAGACCAGAAACTTTGAAAGATTAGGAAAGAGATGAAATGCTGACTAGACTTTTCCCCAGCTACAACTATATTATTTTTTATTTTAGAAATGAGGGTGTAGGCCGAAGGTGGAATTAATGAAAGAGAGTGGGAATATCTATTTGTTTCTCAGGTTATCAGCTTTTACCCAATATGCCCACCCACCAGAACACTGGTTTTATTGCATACCTTTTCACACAGAGTGGTAGACAGGGTAATAGCCTCCTTGACCATATCCTGTCTGGACCCTGGGAGTATATTACCTTACAGGGCAATGGGACTTTGCAGATGTGATTAAATTAAGGATATTGAGAAGTGGAGATAATCCAGCTGGGCCCAATATAATAACAAGAGTCCTTATAAGGGAAGGAAGGAAGGAAGGAAGGAAGGAAGGAAGGAAGGAAGGAAGGAAGGGAGGAAGGAAGGAAGGAAGGAAGTCAGAGTCAGAGAAGGAGATATTACTGATGGTCACACAGTAGTTTAGATAGAAAAAGAGATCTCTGAAGCTGCTACACTGCTAGCTTTGAAGATGGAAAAGGTGGCCACAAGCCAAGGAATCCTGGAGGCCACTAGAAATTGGAAAATGCAAGGCAAGGATTCTGCCCCTAGAGCAGCCTTGGGCAAACTACGGCCCGCGGGCCGGTTCCTGCCCATTTGAAATGAATAAAACTAAAAAAAAAAAAAAAAGACCGTACCCTTTTATGTAATGATGTTTACTTTGAATTTATATTAGTTCACACAAACACTCCATCCATGCTTTTGTTCCGGCCCTCCGGTCCAGTTTAAGAACCCATTGTGGCCCTCGAGTCAAAAAGTTTGCCCACCCCTGCCCTGGAGCCTCCTGAAGAAATTCAAGCAACCCTGTTGGCCCACTTTAGAATTCTGAACTAGAAGGCGATCAGTCTATTTGTCTTGATTTAAGCTACTAAATTTAGGATAATTTGTTATAGTAGCATTAGGAAATGAATACACTAAGATTCAACAACAACAATTTTAAATATAGAATATCAAAATTATAGTGTTTAAAATTTTCAAAAAGTTATTACCTTACACACATACCTGTGTCTATATATTTTAGTACTGTTAAATAATTAGGTCTTATAGAGTTCCTATTTCATGATGATAAAAATATGGCAAATTTAGTTTCTTAATTCAGATATCTTATTTGGTTCTTTTTGTAAAACATTGTATGAAAAATAAAGCAGCTGCCCTATCCTGTGATATTTTCTTATTTTTGTTTGTTTTTTAAAACACTTTCTCTGTAATAAGACACTACTTCATTTCCATGTTGAAAGGTAGTTATTCTAGGTGAGTGATTCTCAGCCTTGGCCCTATTGACACTTTGGATGGGATAATCCCTTGCTGTGAAGGGCTCTCCTGTGCACTGTAGGATACTTAGCATCATCCCTGGGTTCTACCCAAGAGATACTAGTAACACTACATGTTCCCCAGTTCTGACAACCAAACATGTAACCAGACATTGCTGCCAAATGTCCCCCGGGGAGCAAAATCGGCCCCGGTTGAAAATCAGTACTTTAAGCAATGCACGATTTGGTGGTAAATATCCCATAAATGGCCATTAGAACATTCACAAGAATATTTACTTATATTATTAAGAAATTATCAGAAAGGCATGGGTAGTTGCTTCCTTATAATTCACCTCAGCAAAGCATTCCCTCATGGACCCCCTCCATTTTCTTCTTGCCTCACTGGGATCTTTTCCTCCTCATCTTCTCCAGCTCCTCCTCTCCTCTTGCACCACTAGGTGACAGAACATTCCAGGAGTCAGTTGTCCTCTCAGATGTCTTCTTTATCTATACTCACACTCTAGGTCACCACATCCACTCTATGTCTTTAAATGTATCTATACACTGATTCACAGCAAACATATGTTCCTGGCCATGAATTCTCTATTGAACTTGAACAGCCTACTCAATAACTTCAATTGACTGTCCAATAGGATAGGCATGTCAAAAAATGGACATTATCAATTCCTTTTTCCCCAGTTACACCTTCTCTTCACACAATGTTTCCAAGATAAATAAATAGCAACTCCTGTGATACTCAATGTATCTCATTTTCTCACATCCTATATCAAATCCATCCTCCTCCCACTGGCTTCATATGTACTCCCTCTTCACCACCATCACCACCAGCTCTGCCTGGATTATGATCACAGCCTCTAACTTGGCCTCTCCTTTCAGGCTGGCCATCCTGCAGGCTCTCCTCCACTCTGCAGTGAGAAGCCTTTCAAAATGGGAGACAAATCATGTCACTCCATCTTATCTCACCCAGTGGGAAAATGGAAATCCCACTGATCTATGGACACCCCACAACCTTTCTGACCTCATCTCTTACCCTCTCCATCTCTCTCAATCTCTCTAGCTATACCCCTTCCTCACAATTCCTTGAACAAGCCAAGCAGCTTCTTACCCCTCTGCATGAAAGGCTCTGTAGGTCCCTACCCAGAGATATGCCTAGAGCTCTGTATTAGTCATTAGTCATTAGTCATGGTTCTCCAGAGAAAGACACTAATAGGCTAACGTATATATAAAATGACATTTCTTACAGGAAGTTGGCTCACATGATTATGGAGAATAATGTTTAACCAGATATCTGGGCATCCTTTGGCCTAGTTAAGGTTATACACAAAGTTAACCATCACAGACTCCTTCCCTCATTTGTTTCAGGTCTCTGTCCAAATGTCACTGTGGAGGGGCCTTCTCTATCTAAAATATAATCCCTCACCTCACAATTCCTATCCCTCTCTGGCTTTATTTTTCTGCATATGGAAGAATTTGTATATAAATATTTGCTTGTTTTCTGTCTCCACCCACTGGACTACAGCTCCATGAGGGCAGGGTGCCCTTAACTATCTGCTCTCTGCTGGTTCACCAGCACTAGGATATACACCAGGATATAAATATACAAACATATGTGTCAGGATACCAGGATGTCAGGATAGCCTGTCAGGTCGCAAATACATTATAAAATGAAGATGATTGCATGCTATTGAACCTCAGAACTGGAAAACAGTGTAAAATACTCATAGAATGGAACACAGTATAAAATGCTTGTAGGCTAGGATCACAGCCACATTAACCTTCCTAGAAACACACACGTTTCCAATCTACTAGGAAAATACAAGTGAAAATGGCCATTTCTTAGTGTTTTCGGGAACTAGCAAAGCCGCTCTTCATTAACATGGACACAGAGTGCCCTCTACTGTGCTGTTTGGATGTGCACATCTCTGAAGGTATTTTTTCTCTCTTTTTAATGGCTAAATACATGGATACATCTCCCCAAACCCAAAAGCATTTTGTGGTTTATTTGACCAGCATACAATATCATAAACTACTTTTTTCCCTTTTTGTTGAATTTATTGGGGTGACACTGGTTAACAAAATTATACAGGTTTCAGGTGCACAATTCTGTACACTGTATTGTGTGTTCACACAGACACCCCCCAACTCAAGTGTCCATCCATCACCATTTATCCCCCCATACCCTCCTCCACCTCCCGCAGCCCCTCAATCACCACACTGCTGTCCCTGTCCATGAGTTATTTCTTTTTTGCTCAATTCTTCCATCTCCCACTCTCCCCCGCCCCCCAACAGCTGTTAGCTCTGAGTCTGTCTCTATTTTGCTTGTTTCAACTTTTATTTTAATCAGGCAGGACACTGTTTTAAAGAACTTAAAGAGATATACAACAGAACTTCCATCCGTAATGCTTTAAATAAAAATCTATTTCTAGAATAAACAGAAAGTAAATCTTATGCTGTTGACGGGTAGATTTTAATTTTTTTAACGGAGTATTCACTGCCTCAAATGTTGAGGCCAGAGTAAGACATATCAGGGCTTTAAGTCAAAGGAATGTTTTGCCAGTTAACTACTGTGTCTGAGAGTTTTTGCTACTCCTGTGCATGAAAATACAGTTGACCCTTGAACAACACAGGCTCGAACAGCGTGGATTTACCACGCATGATTTCCCCCCATAAATACATCCAAGCCTTAGTATCCATGGGTTTCGCATCTGCAGATTCAACCAACTGCAAACCGAAAACAGTATTTTCACATCCCCAACCTTGTATCAAAAATATTGGGAGGGTGAAAGAGTCAAGGATGTGCCTAGTGGTGGCTTCGGCACCCCTAATCCTCGCTTTCCTCAAGAGTCACCCCTAATGCAGACATACCTCGGAGACCTTGCAGGTTAGGTTCCAGCGCAGCAAAGCGAGTAAGGCCGGCTGTAATCATTTTCTGGTGAAGGGTCTTGCTTTTATTTGCAGAAAAGGAAACACCTGTGAAGTTCAATAAAGCGACGTGCAATAAACAAGGGCCCTATGAGCGTCTCCTCTCCTCGGAGCGCCTGGCTCGGGCCAGGGCGCCGTGGGCCAGCGGAGCGCCCAGGATTTGGGCCTCCAGCACCGCTCTAGTGGCCTCTTCTTGCGGGAAGACATCAAAGCCAACACCGAAGCTGGTGATCCCGCCAAGCGGTACAGACCATGGCCGCGTGGTCCCAGGCCGCGCCTGGTGCGGTGGGAGCTGGAGAACCGGCGGGATCGCCCCGGCGACTAGCGGTTTTCCAGGGACCACAGTTTAGACTGAAGCCCTGGACGGGATCTGTGCCCTGGCTCCGTGATCATTCTGAACACCGCATCCCGCATCCCGCATCGGAAACACCCAGATGGTCCCAGCCGAGGTTGGACGCGCCCCCTAGCGGAAGGGTGTATAACCTGGACTTCAACCCACCTCTCCCACCTGGGTGATGACGTCACCGGCGGGCGGTGGGTCCAGCAGGAGGATGCTACGTGGAAGCAATGTCAGGCTAAGCCAGCACGAGGAGGCGGCCGACCCCGTCGTTAAACTATGCAAGACCCAAGGAGTGCGCCCCCAGTTTTCTGGAACGGAGACTGACCAAATCTGCCCCTGCGTTTACACGGTTTTCTCCAACACGATCACACCTATTCATTCACGAGAAGCAAGGTGAGCGCGCCCAGTGGGAGAACCAAGACGGTAGCGTCCCTCTTTGAGTTGTATGTGTAGTGTGGTCCCAATCGGAAGCCTGCTGAGATAGCTTGGTCTTTTCTAGTTTAGAGGATGAACTGATATGAAAACTAATGAGCAAAAGGAGCTCATGAAGAGGCTGTTCTCCGCCCTTCCTAAGAAGGGGCACCTGCACCTGTTGAAGATGCTCTGCACAGGCCTCGAGCCCGTCGCAGGAAAGCGAGGGCAGGCTGGATTTCAGGCGGTGCCTAGCCCAAGCGCTAGCTGATGTTTGACCGTCATGTTGTTGCTATAGTGGTAGCCTCTGTACCCATGAGTGGTGGTCACTGGTTCTCCCCACCCCCTGAAGGCGGTTGAACCATAGCACCAGTAGGCCTGCCAACGCCCAGGGCGGTGGCCCGGGCTTTGTCTCACATTCTCTGGTATGTTCTCCCCTGGAGACAATGAGATTGAAGCCAGTTTCTCGCGGTGGTCACTTCTCTGACCCTGAGTGACTGTATCCACAATTTATTGTTTGTTAAGAGAGACATCTCCTTTCCTGCATCCATGCTCCATAGAAGCTCTCCTCTTCAGGCATCCTGCAATGAAAGGACTTGGCTTCTGCTGTTTTTACTAGACGGTGGTTTTTTTTTGTTTTTTGTTTTTTTTTTTTACCACATCTGTTTCCTCCTCTCCCCTGCTCCCTACAGCCTTTCTCCCTCTGAACTTCCTTCCTAAGAGCTGAGAGTGAGGGGATGATGTCAGATCACTTCATGCACCAGGAACTGAGCTACTTAAACTGCTGGTCTGATTCTCCTGGGTGGATACTGTTCCTTTTTTTTGTGGAAAAATAAAAATCCTCATGGTCTTTTGTAAATCCTCAAAATAAGAAATATTCACCTACATAAATGTTAAAAGAGCCTATCTTATGTATTAGATGCAATAAGACCATTGGGAGTTACTGGACTAAAAGAATTACTTTCTATTCAAGGTTTTTAAAAAAATGTATTTTGAAAATGCTGCTAGATGTTGATGCTGACTGTTTTTCTCCTGGGAGTAAATAGTTGGTAAAGGGAATGGAGCCTGTGGGGTTGCAGAAACATGTTGTACTAGCTGTGCCTAGACTAAGGGTGACAGCTTAATGATGATGAGAAAACAAAATCTTAATTTCTTTTCTAGTCCAAAGATCCTCTAGGGTGGCCATAAAGTCTAAAAATACAGATAACACTATTTTGTCACTCACTGTAATGTAATATCAATAAATCATTTGGTAAAAAACAACAACACAAAAAACATGGAGGTACGGGAGGGGGGAGGATCTAGATCCGGAGAGAGCTGCATTTGTTTTTCAACAGGCTGGATGGAGTAGGCCTCTCGCCTTGCTGCATATTATACTCACCCGGGAGCATTTAAAGACTATTAGTGACCAGATAAATCACTTTCACCAAAAGTACTTATTTCTCCCTTTCCAACTTTCAGTTCTTTCTCTTACTTTACTGAAGTGGTTCTCCATAGATGGCAATTTTGCTTCCCTCTGCCTCAGGGACATTTGGAAATGTCTAAATGTTTGTTACAACTGGGTGTGGGGAGTAGGGAGAGAAGGGTGCTACTGGTGGGGGTAGTGAGAGTAGGATGGTACTGGTATCTTGTGAGCAAAGGCCAGAAATGCTACTAATCATCCTGTATGGCACAGGGCAAAGAACTGTCCAAAGGCCAATGGTGTCACGGCTGAGAAACCCTGCCTCAATAGACTGGCTACGACCTCCAAGAGAATATGGAAGAGATGAGAACAAACATCTTGTTCCAGATTTTAGTGGAAAAAATTTGTTCTTCCACTCTTAAATATGATGTCAGCTATACATTATAGCTTTCTTTTAAGATCAAGAAATTTCCATTCTATTCCCTCTGAGTTTTTTTTTTTTATGAATGTTACTGAATTTTATCAAACACTTTTCTGCATCTATACAGAAGTCACCTGGTTTTCTTTTAGGTTGTTAATATGGAGAATTCTTGATCAATTTTTAAATGTTAAAATGAATTCCTGGGATGAAACTCCTCTTTAAATTTTTTTAATTTATTGATTTTGGGGGAGGTGGGGGAGAAAGAGAGAGAGAGAGAAAGAGAGGGAGAGATTTGTTGTTCCACTTATTTATGCATTAATTGGTTGCCCTGACCTCAGATCAAATCTAAAACCTTGGCATATTGGGATGATACTCTGACCAACCGAGTTACCGGGCCAGGGCCTGGGATAGAACCCCTTTAATTTTTGTATTGTTGGATTCAATTTGATAAAATTTTAAGATTTTTACATCAGTGTTTTGAGGAGAACTGGTATGTAATTTTCATTTCGGTCAGGGTAATACTAGCCTCACACATGAGTCGGGAAATTTTCTCTTATCTTCTATCATTGTCTTGTATTATCAGGAAGAGTTTGTCTAGAATTAGTTTAATTGCTTAAATGTTTGCTAGAAGTCACCAGTAAAGCTCAATTAGGCCTAGACTTTTCTTTCAGAAGGTGTTTTACTGTGAATTCCATTTCTTTAATATGAGTGTACATTGCTATTGAGGTTTATCTGTTTCTTCCTGAATTATGTTTAGTAGTTTATCTCCCAAGAAATTTGCCCATTTCATCAATGCCAAATTTATATGCATAAGATTATGTTTCATATTTTCTTTTTAGGGTCCATAGGTTCTGTGGTGATACCCTTATTTTATTTCTGATATTAGCAATTTATGTTTTTTCCCCTCTTTTGTGAATTAGTCATTCCCTTGTCTCTATTTTCTTTGTGTTTAATTTGCTCTTACAGTTTCTTAAGGTGGAAATTTAGATCACTGACTTGAGGTCTTTCTATTTATGTGTGTTAGGATTTAATGCTATAAATTTCCTGTTAAGCACTGTGTTTGCTGTTTCCCACATATTTTGGTGGGCTGCTTTTCATTTTCATTGAGATGAAAATATTTTTTAATTTCCCTTGTGATTTCTCTTTTCATCAAAATATTTGAGGATTAGCCAGATATCTCCGTTACTGATTTCTAGTTTAATACATTGTGGTTGGAAAACATAGTCTGTGTAACTTCAATACTTTAAATGTGCTGAAATTTGATTTTTGGCCCAAATATTTTCTCTTAGTGCATATTTTAAGTGCCTTTAAAAAACAAATATAAATGTTTATTTTATCCTTCTGAATACCCTTTCCAATATATGCTATTTTGAAGTCAATTTCTTAATGGTCTCACAAAATTTCACTAAAAATTGAGTGAACTATATTTTTTGAAGCAAGGCAAGGTCTATAAAGCACTCACGCAATATGTTTCATTTTTTAACAATAATAATAAAATAGCTCAATTTAAAAAAAAACTAAACCTTTTATAATTATGTAACCATGGAAAGGCTGTCTAATTTTGACTACTACTGAATGAGGATGAATTAAGAAATGCTAAATTGCCCGGCTAGAGTGGCTCAGTGGTTGAGTGTCAACCTATGAACCAGGTCATGGTTCAATTCCCAGTCAAGGCACATGCCCAGGTTGAGGGTTCGATCCCCACTACACTGAGGCATGCAGGAGGCAGCCAATCAATGATTCTCTCTCATCATTGATGTTTCTATCTCTCTCTCCCTGTCCCTTCCTCTCTGAAATCAATAAAAATAAAAAATAAATGCTAAATTCATATATGCATAAAAGGATTTAACATTAAAATTAATAGTGATTAACTCACAAATCACATTTGAATAAAATGTCACAACAAATATACTTTTTCAAAAAGATGTATTTTAATGATGGAAAACTGTATCAGTGAAGTGCTTTTGTACATATTTTTGGGTATGATAAACATGTACTTTCAAATATATAGATATGTATGTATGTATGTATGGAACAGAATACAAATTGTTTTGTCATGAAAGAGCTGTGCTTTCAAAGGCTTTTAAAAAGGCAAGAGGTGAAAAGCTTCTCTTGGAAAATGACACTTAGGAGTTAATGGCATCAAAACCACATTGGCTAAAAAAGGAAAACAAACTTTTAAAGCCATAATAACATAAACTTTACTGCAAATATACTCCTTGTTTGAACACATAGCAAGGAGGAGAACCTAAGAAACATTATGGCTGTCTTCCCTGGCACGTTAAAGAACAAGTTTGGCTAATGGCTCCTGAATACTAAAATTTTCCGACAAACTCCCCTAGCTTGTGCCTAGCTTTTCACCTTTATAGATCATATAAAAAGACATAAATCAGTTTCAAGCAGAGCCAATAATGGTCCATGACAAAAGTTTAGTTTTGGTTATCTATTGACATCAGAAAATTCCAGTTTAAAGAGAATTTCAAATCAACCCTAGGCATTAAAAAATAGCCATATAGCGGAGGTTCATTTTCTAAAGTCAAATAAACAACCGCCCTCCCCCAACCCCACACAGCAATGGGACAGCCATAGTGTTTGTTTGCTTATTCCTCCAAAAGACAGTTTACCACCTGCTGGAATCCCAGCCCAGAAACCAGCCTGTGAATGTGGGTGGCTCATAGCCCTGTTTTATTATGATAATTGGCGTCCTCCTGTCTCTTCCAGAAGGGTCTGTCTCAAGGTACATTTTGGCTAAAAAAGAAGGACAGACATATAAATTTAATTAGTCTTGATTAAAGTAGATGTAGAATGAAAAGTTTTTAAATATAACAAATCTTCCTTGCTCCCAAGTAGTCAAATATTGTTCCATATGAACAATTACTTATAGATTTCTCTCATCTACTATAGAATGTACCATGGGAGTTCCATTATTGCCTGAAAAAAATCCAAACTTTATGGAATTACACTTATGGCATAATCGTATGTTTTCAATAACAAAAATTGTCCCAGAAAATAACCCAGGATCATTCAAAAGGAATTTTTAGAAAAACCTAGGTTATAGCAGTTATGTAGATTATACTGTTTCTATAATAAAAAAAAAATGTAAGTGAATTAAAAAATTTCAGGATAATTGATATCTAGCTTACCAGACTTCAGAGATTCTGTCTTCTCAACTTCATTGGCATCTTTGCCAATCCAAATAAAAATCTGAAGAATGAAACAATATATACTGTTGGAGGAGTGTTGACTCAGTGCTGGACCCCATGCAAAGTCCTCCTCACACAATGCTCGTTACATCTTCACAGCCTCACCAGTGAGAAATGTGGACACAATTGCGTGGAAGTCCAACCACTTTCCCAGTGTCTACACTTATTAGGAGACGCCTACAACTTCTATCCGGACAAGTTTCAGTCCAGATTTCACATTCTGATATTTTGTGTTTATATAGTGTTTTCCAGTTAATAAAATGAACACTCCCCCAAACAACTTACGGATTGTTTAATTTTCTTTTGCACTCTCCCCGGGGTGTGTAAGATAATCATTATCCCCATGTTATCCTGGGGGGCCCACACTCAGCTTGTCAATGGGCACTCCAGACTCCCTTGAGGAACTTCTGACTGAAGCTTTGTGTTCTCCTATAGCAGTGGTCAGCAAACTCATTAGCCAACAGAGCCAAATATCAACAGTACAATGACTGAAATTTCCTTTGAGAGCCAAATTTTTTAAACTTAAACTATATAGGTAGGTACATTGTTATGAACTTAATTAGGGTACTCCTAAGGCTTAGGAAGAGCCATACTCAAGGGGCCAAAGAGCCGCATGTGGCTCGCGAGCCGCAGTTTGCCGACCATGGTCCTATAGTACTGTATTCTCTAACAATTTGGTAAAAGTGCTATACTCTTGAATAATTAACTACTGATGTTTCACCCTGACCGGTTTGGCTCAGTGGATAGAGAGTCGGCCTGCGGACTGAAGGGCCCCAGGTTTGATTCTGGTCAAGGGCATGTACCTTGGTTGCGGGCACATCCCCAGTAGGGAGTGTGCAGGAGGCTGCTAATCGATGTTTCTCTCTCATCGATGTTTCTAACTCTCTCTCTCTCTCTCCCTTTCTCTCTGTGAAAAATCAATAAAATATATTTTTTTAAAATACTGATTTTTTTAAACTGATATAATAATATATTCTGTATGTGTCCTTCTCCTTCTTAAATATATAGGTTGCATACTTCAATGCTGAAAAATTCTCCTGAATTATCTTATATGTAAATCATTTTAAAGTCACTTGTTGGCGGGAAAATTTTGGTCAAATTAGTTTTGATTGTGTTCTAGTTCATACTGAAAGGGCTGGGATATTTGCTTGCAGGGTGGAGAACAAGCCACGACAGCCTGGTACTGTATATGAAGTATAATTGACATATAACATTATATTAGTTTCAGGTGTATAACAGAATGATTCAGTATTTGTATCTATTGTGAAATGATCACCACAACAGTAAGTCTGGTTAACAAGAATCTAAGGGGTAACATAACTGAATGACTTAGGAATTAAGAGCAGACCTATAATATTGTTTGGTTGACTCTAAGAGTAGGCCAAATTCAGACAACTATTTCGTAACTGTTCATATCATTTAGTTCCTAATATATTTATTTTATTATCATTGTTAACTTACAATAGTAAATGGAGGTTAAAAAAATCAACCATCAGTGTGCCGTGTTAAATCACCATTAATTTTCTCCAAAATAAACATAACAGTGGCATTCTTTGCTCTGTAAATTCAAAACTGTTCTGTGTCTGTTTCTTTCCCAGGAGAAGAGTCTCCTGGGAGTTGTCAAATTTCAAGAGAAATTCTGAATATTTCAATCTCCCCCACGGCATTGTACTCCTGTTATACCCACTTATTATACAACTAATGCATTTATTAGTTGACTAAATAAATATATGAACAAGTTAGGAGTGAGTGAATTTTACAAATAAATGAAAAATAACGTTTTTGTTTTTGTTTTTTTTTCTTTTTAATATATTTTATTGATTTTTTACAGAGAGGAAGGGAGAGGGATAGAGAGTTAGAAACATCGATGAGAGAGAGACATCGATTAGCTGCCTCCTGCACATCTCCCACTGGGGATGTGCCCGCAACCCAGGTACATGCCCTTGACCAGAATCGAACCCGGGACCTTTCAGTCCGCAGGCCGACACTCTATCCATTGAGCCAAACCGGTTTCGGCTGAAAAATAACGTTTTTGCCTAAAATTATACAGCCAAAGTTGGCAATTGTGGAATTATTTCCACATTAAGATATCAACTTGCCGAAATGTGTTGTCTCCTTTCAATACAACCTAAATCCATAGGCCGATGTATTATTAGACTTGCCATTTCTCAAAGCAGGTTTTGGCGGCTCCCAGTCCAAGAGAGCTACACGTACTCTCTCTTGTTGTGAACAAAATATAGTTTTACCTGTTCCCAAGCATCTAACAGCATGACATCATCTTCTGCTAAATCATCCTGGGTGAACTCTCCTGGGACCTCTTCAATCTGAAATGTATAAAAACACTTTATGACCAACCCATCAAGAAGTAATTTTTCTAATATATAGACAAGTTGCTTCACAGATTTATGCTGCTTTCCTAAAGTCTCTAAAGACATGTTTGGCATTTGTGGACAAAAGAAAAAGGTTCTGTGGGTAGTGACCACACAGGGTGAGCTGATCATAAATTTCTAACTGGGCAGATCATGGTGGACAGCGACACTCCAGACCTGTAGCTTCTTTAGTGAAAAGTTTAAGCCAGCGCTGTCCATTATTCTTGTGCATCTGGGTTAACACAGCTTGGAAATGCCAGAAGCAATACTCCTCAAAGGAGGTCTTGACTATAAGTAACATAATCTTGTTACCTATCCTGAAATGTAGTCACCACCTTACTTTTTCTCACCTGCATGTAACCTTCCTTGCGTTACCTCCTAAACTTCAAATGCATAATAGAAGCTGCACAACTGCTATTCTCGGGAGCATCTGAAATCTGCTTCTGGCACATGTTGTCAATTTTGGCTCAAAAAAACTCTTGTAAAAATTCTCTACAGGTTTGAACATTTCTTGTCGACACATTTGAGTTTATGGTCTGGGTATTAAACTGTCTTTCATTTTATAGGTCAAGGTTGTTATAATAAAATCAATAGGTTTGGTCATTTTTATAAATCAACAGTTCTCAATAAGATGAAATTATAATATATGGGTATTAAACTGTCTTTCATTTTGTAGGTCAAGGTTGTTTTAATAAAATCAATAGGTTTGGTCATTTTTATAAATCAACAATTCTCAATATGATGAAATTATAACATAATATTCCATATGCAAAGTCTCATTATTTTAAAGTGGGTTAAATTGTATGCTCTATAGTTAACATTAAAGGATTTGAGAAGGTTAGTTTAACACATCCAGTACCAGCAAATATGTTTTTACTGATTTTAGAGAGAGGAGGAAGGGAGAAATAGAGAGAGAGAGAAACATAGATATGAGAGAGAAACATTGATCAGTTGCCTCTGTATGCATGGGGACTGCACCCTGACTGGGCATGGAACCTGCAACTTGCAACTGGGAATCAAATCCATGATCTCTTGGTTTATGGGATGATGCTCCAACAAACTGAGCCACACTTGTTAGTGAAAAGTTCAATACGTTTAAAGAGTTCTGGATAAAACCCGCCTGATCCTTAGAAAAGTGTGGCAGATTGGATCATGGTTCCCAACTCTTCACTCCTTCCTTCTGCCATGTGCTTTGCAGTACAGTCGAGTAGGCAGAGTGGACTGTGGCCTTAGCTATGTCATATTAGCCAAGGTGACCAAGCAGGGGTCCTCTGTGCCCCTGGGGTCTGTCATGGAAAACACTGGCATGACCCTAAACTGCAGCCAATGGAGAACCTCCCAGCTGTGCCCAGCCAACCTGGTCCTAGGTGATCTGTAGCCCTCTGAGCAAGAGAATACATATACAGTATCCTGTATGAGATACTGACGTTGTTATACAGAAAAACAAATCAAAAAACAAATAAGCAAACGAAAAGCTAACCATTTACAAAGGGCAAGGAATTTGTTTACATTATCTTTTAACAGAATGTTTGCTAATCTGATAAAGGTTGAAAAAAGCAAAAACCTTAAGTATTACTTACTTTGTGCCCTGCACTGTTCTAATCCTTTATACACAGCAACTAATTTTGTGCTGTGCTGGCTCGGCCAAGGGTGAACCTGAGTGGGGGCAGCTGAAAGGCTTAGAAAGACAGACAAGAGAATAAAAGCTGGGTCTCGGTAGGTGGAACGCTGCTTCTCTGAGAGATAGCGCCAGCGCCCACAAGCTGTCTCTTTATTTTATAGCAGATGCCACGAGGCAAAGTAAGGGCGTGATGTTTACAACATTCTCGTGGGTTTCAATCCTACTCAACTACATGCACCTGAACTCTATCACACAGGCATGTGGGGCCATGTGTTCAGACCATAGGTTCAAGCTTACAACTATAGCTGTTGGCTATAATTGTGCTGGGAGGGCTCTGCCCTCCAAGCCGGGACTTGCACCTGGCAATGAGAGGACTGTGCCCTCTCAACATTCCAAGGTTTGAACCTGTCCAAAACACTGTAGCTGCTCCCCACATAATTTAATATTCACAACAACCCTATGAAGAAGATACTAGGATTAGCCCCATTTAACAGATGAGAAAACTACAGCACAGAGAGGGTAAGTAACTAGCCTAAAGTCACACAACCAGTAAATAATATCACCAAGTAAGTAATATCACACAGGCAGATTGGCTCTAAAAGCTGTGCTTTTAACCAGTGGGCTCTGCTGCCTTTAGACATGAATCTACATGTCCAAAGCCTGCTTTCTGATGGTGATAAGATGAAACACTTTTTAGTAACACTCCTTTTCTTTAAATTGTGAAGGAAGTAGGAGCTCCAAATATCAAACAAGAAAATGAGTACGTGTAGAGGAAAAGTGTTTTTTTTTCTTTTAAATATGTGCATGATAGAAAAATAAAATAAACACAAAGACTAATAGATTTTTTACACCTAAGAACAAAGCCTAGATATTATTTTTGTAAATTATATCTTCATTTAAAACAAACATGTTATTAGCAATATTAGCAAATAATACTAATAAGAAATTATAGAAGCATGTGCTAAAAAGTTGTTCGGATGCAACTTTTTAAACTATAGAATTTCTATAGTTACAGTGAGATAATGGGCTACCAGCCCAGGATATTCCAGAGCTCAGTACAAAACCACTCTTGTATGTATAGATGCTTTTACTTCCAAATTCCTGGAATTCAAAGCCTGTGAATGACTGAAATAAAACATTCCTCCTGATTTCAGTTACTTTGCAAGTGGGTATATTGTGTTCTGTGATTTTGCCCAATGATTGTATTTCCATAATATATCTTATTTGGTCAACCTGGTGAAACTTTTTATTTCCCTAGGATATTAAAAGGTAACATTTACATAGTTGGATCAGAAACGACTCTTTTTGCCTACAAGAAGTGTCAAATCATTCAATTAGCAAGTTCATCCACATGCATGCTGACACCGGTGCATGGTAGCTGGTATTTTTCAGAGCAGCTGGATTTATAGAGTACACTATTCCTGTGCCTTCACATCCATTACGTCATTGACTCTGAAAGCTACCTTGTGTGGAGTGAAGAGTAGCACCTGTGGTTTGCAGGTAAGTGAAAACTGAGAGTCAGAGTGTCAGGAAGTGTCAGAGCCAACACCGGCAAGTCTCTCCCAAAACACTTACGATGAACCTTCCGGTTTTGTTGGAGCAGGCGTACAGCCGAGGCGGGTGGTCTTCAGCCTGGCTCTCGAGCAGGGGAGAGGTCTGGTAGTGCTTCCTCCCTCCGAGGGAATTCCAGAACTCCTCTGTGGAAGACACACGGAGTCACCCGACGCACTTCCAGGAGCACTTGGCTGCTACTGCGCTACATCAACAAATACTATCTTACCTCGACTTTAATGTTAAGAAATTATTTAAGCCGAAATCGGTTTGGCTCAGTGGATAGAGCATCGGCCTGCGGACTGAAGGGTCCCAGGTTCGATTCCGGTCAAGGGCATGTACCTGGGTTGCGGGCACATCTCCAGTAGGAGATGTGCAGGAGGCGACTGATCGATGTTTCTCTCTCATCGATGTTTCTAACTCTCTATCTCTCTCCCTTCCTCTCTGTAAAAAATCAATAAAATATATTTTTTAAAAAAGAAAAAGAAAATAAAGAAATTATTTAAATGCAGCAGGTATCATCACCCACTTTGGCAACTAATGGATTCTTACGCCCCCTCCTCCACCAATAACCTTTACCAAGTAACTATTTATGGACAAAATAAATTACGTCATTAGCAATCCTACCAGATGTAAGTTCTGGTTAGTGGCCTGGCCCCACAGCACACACCTGGTTCCTCTCCCTCCTGAATCCATGTGGTTTTGCATCTGAGCACACTTGCCACGTACTCCGCCCCCTTCTTCTCCGCCAGGCTGGCACCTTTTCCTACCCAGATGTAGCCGTTATTGTGTCGCAGTTTCAGGACAAAAGCATCATTGGAATTCAACGAATTTGCATCCACATCTACCTACAGTGTGAAGAAAAACAATACAATGGGTCAGACTCATGGCTGCCCCTCAATAAACATGTCAGAGAGGTTGTGACAGGGACGAACCATCCCAGCCTTCTGTCCTGACTCCCGAAAGCTTGTTCAGGGCAGCGCTGCGGCTTAAACACATTAGAGAAGGAGCACTGCGGTCTGTGTCAGCGTAACTCAACTGCCCGCAGACAGGGGCACGAGGCTCTAAGAACAACATTAGCCAAACTGCAGTGATAAATAACAAAGATAATATTCAAAGGAACCAAAAGAACAAGGATAGGCTCTAATGGGGGGAAGGGGGAGGGGGCGGATAGGAGGGCATAAGCTTTACAAATGACATAGACAAGGCAAAGCTATTCAGTTTTCTCTCCCCTGCTAAACAGGAGGTTTATCAGATAACCAAAGGGACACCTTAAAATCACAAAACAGGGACTGGAGTCCAAATTAGGCAAAGAGATAATACTATAGATTCACTAAAAAGGGCTCCAGGCTCAGGTAAATTATTGCACAAATTATAAAAGAATATTTATAGGGGATTGAAAACACAGCACTGACATGCCCCTTCCTTTCAACCAAGACACGGTGGCCACTGTGTTGGATCGGCCTGGTGAACAGTCTGCTCCATGTGGCCACGGGGAGTGAGAGGGACCCGGGTGGGCCCAGGCTCTGGCTGGAGACGGAGGCTACTGGGGAGCTCTGGGCAGGAACAGGCATGTGCCGAGTCTCGGGCTTGGTAGTGAGCCTGAGCGTCTGACTAGGTGGGCTTGTGTCTCTGGTCCAGGACATTGTGATGTTGGGACTGTGTGAGTGCCCATGAGGCCCTCTGGCTCTGGGGCGCTGGGACGGCGACAGTGTGTGTATCATTTCCTGCGTGACTGTGGGACTCCATGTGACGAGTGAAAACAGGGAGATGAAGAAAGAGTGAGCAAGACTGAGATGGAGCGACAAGGGAGGAAGAACATAGCAGTGTGTTGTTCTTGAGGCCGAATGAAGGAAGCATTTCAAGAAGGAATTCGTTATCAGCTGTGCCAAATGGTGCTGTTTGGCCAACCACGTTGAGGTACCAGGCCAAGGCATGGACTATGTGTAGAGTAGGATTTCACCGTGTTTGTCAGGACCCTGTCCCCAGAGAGCAGTTGAGGAGGAAGGCATGGCTGTTGGAAATATTAAAGACGTGTCTCAGGGGTGGGGAACATTTGGGGATGCAGTTACCGTCCTCTTTCAGTAGGAATGAGACCTCATAGACCAAGCTCAAAGGAATCTACCCAATATGATGACAGAATTATAGAAAACATGACTTCTGATTTCTCCTCCAAACGTGTCCTCATTGATACAGAAGGAAGAACTTGGCTGATGGAGAGACGGGGCAAGAGATCCATGCCCAGATCGGTGAGGGGTCAGGGAAGCCATTCCAAAATAGAATGTTACAGGCTAGTCTCCCAGGAGATGAAACGATAATTTTGATTAGTGCATTTCAGAGAGGCTAGGAATGTGGTAGCCAGTTTGGGAGGCCCAGGGAAAGAAAGAGCTGTATCCCAAGCAGTCCACCGTGTCTCAGAAAGAAGTGTCCACTGGGAAGAAACCAGGAAGGCAACGATTCTCGCCAACTCTTCCATGAGAAATTAACTGAGGGTGCCCATAGATGACAGCCTACCCATCTTTTAATTTGATAGATTTTTTAAAAATTAGTCATCATTGAATAGGAGAAGCCATGCACAGAATATTTTGGAAGAGATCAATACATATGATGGCCTTTAAACTGTGTAACTGAATGAGACCACTCTGAAGAGACCCAAGGCTGGGCCTCGGAGCACGGGAGTGCTCGTGGGACAAGCGGAGGAGACTCCAGCAGGACTGCCCTGCCGAGAGCGGCCCTGAGGTTTGGAAGAAATCCCGGTGAGAGTGGTGTTTCAGAAGCCTGGTGGGGGGAACCAAAATGAAACAGTGTCTCAGGAACACAGGAAAGCGCGACTGTGGAAACGCTCATGGGGGGTTAAGACAAGTGGGATCAGAGAGGGCAGAAGGCAGGTGGGACTGAGGGAATGGGTGTCTGAGGGGAGTGGCTTAGGGAGACTAATAGGCTTAAAAGAGTAGAGAAGGTGAATTGGTGAAGACGTCGGTGTTGAGAATTTGTGGTTTTAAGGAGGGCAGAGAAAGGGTGTCACTGAGATGGGCCAGGTGAAGAGATAGTCTTTAAAGGGAGGATGTGAGTCTCTCAGAGGCATGTTTGTATTCTGAAATAACTGATCCAGGACAGAAGAATAAATTGATAATACAGGAGACAGAGACGTTTGTTGCCTGCATTAACGATGAACTGGAGGAGGGACAATAACATGGGACAGAGAAAAATCCAGCGAAGTCCTAGGTAGCCCAGATGTCACATTTTAATAGGAGTCATGTTTTATTTTTTTTAAAAAAAACATATTTTTATTGATTTCAAAGAGGAAGGGAGAGGGAAAGATAGGAACATCAATGATAAGAGAGAATCATTGATTTGCTGCCTCTTGCCCACCCCTACCGGGGATCTAGCCCACAACAGAGGCATGTGCGCTTGACTGGAATCAAACCTGGGACACTTCAGTCCGCAGGCCAATGCTCTATCCACTGAGCCAAACCAGCTGGACATGTTTTATTTCTTTATATAATAAATATACATTAAATTATTTGCCAATATCATCTTTACACAAACATTACTATTTATTTTTAATTTATGGGTAAGAATAGATTGGTATTAATTTATAAAATTATTTTGTATTTATATGTAAATAACTATTATAAAATATGTATTATTAAATGTAAATAAATTACCTATTCAAATTTATTTCATAAAACAGCTGGGAAGAATATACAGATGCGCCCTGACTGGTCTGGCTCAGTGGAGAGAGCGTCGGCCTGCGGACTGAAGGGTCCAGGGTTCAATTCTGGTCAAGGGCACGTACCTTGGTTGTGGGCACATCCTCAGTAGGAGGTGTGCAGGAGGCAGCTGATCGAGGTTTATCTCTCATCGATATTTCTAACTCTCTATCCCTCTCCCTTCCTCTCTGTAAAAAAATCAATAAAATATATTTTTAAAAAAGAATATACAGATGCAGACAAGTTGGTGAAATTGGAGGGTGTAGAGGTGATTTCTGTGTGATCACATTTACATTCTCTGTGAACTCTGATTCTGTTATCCGTAGAGAGCAGGAAGTTGGAGATTTGGAGAGAGAGGAGGGCCTGAAGGGTGTGGTGGACAGAAAAGGTTTGAGGACAGAGTGGATGAGAGAAGCCAGAGTGATGGGGACAGTGAGGCCAGGCCGAAGCCGTCAAAGACTAAGAGAGGAAGGACTGGCTGCACAGTGGAGGGCAGCATAAGGGGCTGGGGGAGGGAGAGTCTGATAAAGAGAAGTCATAGGATAAGCAGGGAGTGTGCCTCATCCACACCGTCACTGCACCTGGCCTGGGAGAAAAACACCATTTCTACCTGAGTGGGCTGCATGGCAATCTATATTCTCAGAGGACATTAGAGCATGAAGGGAGAGGGTGGCTTAGAGAAGATGTTGCAGGTGGAGAGATGCTATGACCTACCTGGTTTTAAGGGCTTAGCTGAATGGCTTGTGCAGAGAGGAAGGGTTGGCAGAGGGTCCATGTTTGAGGAGGAGGGTGTAAAGGGCAGTTTAGGTTGATATGGGAGACTTGGATTTCTAGAGTGACTGAGAGCGGGAGATGAGTGATGGATCATCCTAGAGGTCAAAGCACTCAGCCATCCAAAAGCCTGCGCTGCTGGCCCTGCCCATCTCTGGAGGCCTTCTTGTCTTATGACACTGTGATATGGGGTTTGATTTCTTTCACAGCTGCTGTCAGATTGAGTCACGGTCTGGCCCAATATGGCAAAGCCTGTTTCCCACATTCGTTACAGGCGTATGGACAAGGGGCTTCCCTCTCGAATTCCCTAGTGTGATCATCTGATCACCACCCACCATCCATCTTCCCCAGGCCTTCCAAGGTAAAGGGTAAGCTGCCTCATGCCTTTGACAGCTTGATTTGTTACGTTGTTCTTAAAATCCATTTGCTTTGGTATAATGCAGTTGGCAAATGTGAGAAGCCTAGTGTCTGGAGTTGACTATTTATTCAATTCTCCTGCCTTTATTATTTTTACTGTGAACACCAGCTTCGTTATAAAAGTGGAGGGAGTGTACTTGCCAACTTTTAAAGGCTAATACTTGCTGGGGGCGCAGGTGGTTTTACGGAATGCGTGACATCACCTCCACGATCCTGGTGATGGATGCCAGGTTTCTCCGGACTTGAAAGAGACGCGTGGGGGCAGCAGGTGCCTGCCCTCCGCTCTTTGATGTTCCATCCTTGTAAATAATGAGCGGTTTGTCTTTGAACAAACTCAGCAGGTGAGCAGGTTCTTTGCCCTGGGAGACTCGAATCTGGTAAAAAAATAAATAAATAAATAAAGGGTGCCATGAGAGAAGGTTGTATTTCCAACTGTGCTCCCACTATTCTTTTAAAAAATAAAACAAATAAACAAACAAACGAAAATAAACCAGGAGTCAAGAGCAGGAGGAATAATGATCGACAGAAGATGTGGACTGATGATCATTAAGCCCAGTTTCCTCACTGACTTAAGAAATATTTATTACTCCAGACCCCACACTCCTGGCCAGCACTTCTCAGGGGAAACATCACCATACGGCACCCACTTTCTGCTTCCAGAGAGCATAAAGATGTAAGATGTCCCTCTATACCTCCAGAAGAGAAAAAAAACAAGTGCTGACGCATTATGCCATCTTTCATGAAAACTACTTTTTTTCCAAGAGTACCAACACTTTGCAGATGTTTAGGAATATACTTGTTTCTCACATGTTTTGGATCTTGTTCAGGTTAAGAGATGTGCATTCAAATGCCTCCACAAGTAAGACAACACAAAAACATACTAATCGTTTCCACATCCCTACAATGCAGATGAAAAAATAATTGTAAAGCCATCTGGGTATAGATAAATGATTTCTATCCAAACATCAAAAACAGATAAAAAGAAACAGAATATGCTTTCTATTTATAAACTTAACTTCAGAAATGGTAATAATTTAACATAAGAACTTTAAAAATACATTATAAAGACTTTTCAGGATAAGAACATTTAAGAAAATGAATGGAAAATTATTTAATTTCACCTATTAACTTAATACTAGATATTGCATTAGAAAGGCACTTTCTATTTCTTGTATACACTATGGATGCATTTTTTATATAAACTATTCTGATTTTGTGCTGGTCCCCTATTTTTGTCAATTATTCTGCCCTGTGCTAAAATTAAATGCTCTCTCACCTCCTCTGTTGTATCCTTTTCTAGAAGCCAAGGTAGTAAGAATGCTGATGCATATACCATTGTAGGGAGGCCTAGGGAGCATTGACAATAATTAATTTCATAGATATCCTTCAGTGAGTAGGTAGTCAAGTAAGTGAGTAGCAAATTATGAAAATGTCTGTTGAGTCACAACCCCAAAGCTTGGGGTGAGCTTAGCTAGGAGTATCTAACATAGCTGCTGGCTTAGCACTTCCCACAACACTGAGAAAACCTTAATTGCCAACCTAAAAGAAGAAGACCACTGATTAAGACTCATTCTACCTGTGAAATGAGAGAGACAAAGTAAGTTGAAGAAATTTCAGTACTGTTAATGTACTCTACAGAATGTTTCAAACATCAATTAAGAACTTGAGCTTATGCATTTTTGTAAACTACTGCCATCTAGTGACTACACTACACATTACCACTTTGTCAATTTAGGATTCAGCTGGCTAACAAGGGAAATAAATGTATTGGGTATGTCAAATATTTTACCATGAAATGTAGAATTTATAATGCATAATAAATATCTTCAAAGTTTTTACATAATTTGGTAAGGAATGTGGTAAAGATAAATTAAATGGCATAGATGATGCCAGTTCTTAGCTAGAAATATTTAATTCAAGGAATGAATATAATACTTCACGGTGAAATACAGTCCAGTATATTTAAAAATGCAATCATCTTATTAATTTAATTAAAAATT
This sequence comes from Myotis davidii, assembly GCF_000327345.1. Lineage (NCBI taxonomy): Eukaryota > Metazoa > Chordata > Mammalia > Chiroptera > Vespertilionidae > Myotis > Myotis davidii. Next base: position 12,138,115 of record NW_006383016.1, read on the forward strand.
ACCAAATTTAATTGTTTAAAAAGTTAATATGCACCTTTACATATAGCTCTAACTTGTTTTACAGTATATCTATCAACAACTACCAAGGTAAAGGGAAACTAGCTGGAAGATCAAATTGTGCCTCCACATCTTAGATTGTATGTACTGAAGTATCTGACTTACCTATTTAATTATTAAGCAGCAGTTACACATTTATAAAGTTTTTCAAACAAAATAAAAAATTTGTATACCATATAGAATCTTGCTCACTTGACATTAGGCATGAGAGTTAGTAAGGCACATTCCTGGGAAGGGAATGCCTAGTGCTACTGTATCAGAAATGTTACTATGCTGGCCAAACCAGTGCCTGCTCTCAGTCTAACCCCCAATCTGGAAGAAGCTTTTTCCCACTGGTGGGAGCAAACTCCTTTCCCAAAGCCAGCCAGAGAAAATACCCAGGCAGTGTGAGCTACTCCAGCTAAAAAGGGAGAGGGGGGGAAAGAGAGGGAAGGAGAGAGAAACACACACACTGAAGAGAGCTGGATAGGCAAGGAACAAGCCAGTGCCACTCCCGGGGTTAAGAAGAGTAGACACAGATTGGAGCACACTGAAGAGTAACAAGGTCTGTATTTGAGGTCTGTATTTGAGTTACACATTGAGGAATTAAATAAGCAAAGACCAAGGATTTCCTGTGATTACTACTAAGGGTCCTGAAACAAGTAGCAAATATTCCACCATAAACATGAGAAGAGGAACCTGAGAGAAGAGGAAAGAAGGTCAAACCGGGATGGAAATGGTCCCTTGGACACAATGAGAACAGGTAGAACTAGACACCGATACTAGAGTCCCATTACATGACGTTCAAACTTTATAATTAGTCAGCACAATATTTCTCTCCCTCCCTCTTTCTCTATCTCGACCTACTTTTCTCTAGATAAATAGGTAGCTAGATATATCTAGATATCTACCAGTAGATATAGATACATACATGCACTATATGTAAATATATACATAGATACATAGAAATACAGATACATCGGTAGACTCATTCATAGAGACATCATTTAGAATCTGGGTTTAGTCATTCTTAACAAATTATTTATTTTTAGAAATATCCAAATAAAGAATCCATCTCTCTTCCCACACTATTCTCCTTTCTCCTTTTTCTTCTCTCCTCTCTTTCCTCCTCTGTGATTTCCTTCCTTTTCTCCCCTCCTTTCCCTTTTCTTTCCCTTCTCTCCCTTCTTTTCCTTCTCCCCTTTCTTTTCCCATTCCCTCCTGTTCTCTCTCCCCTCCCCCCTCTTTTTTTCCTATTTCTCTTTCTCCCTCCACTCC
>NW_006383016.1:12139546-12164708 GCF_000327345.1 Myotis davidii
AGACTTTGTGTCAGTCAAAATTCTGGAACCCAGAGGGAAAAGTAAGGGTCTATGCTCTCATCAGACATTCCTTACATACTTTTGTGATTTCGGAGTGTAAATATTGTTCTATTAATTAAAATCTTCGTCTGTGCTTGTTTTATACTGCTGTATTTAATTCCTATTGCTTTCATAACTAATTATTATAATTTTAGTGACTTAAATCAGCACAAATTTGTCTTATAGTTCTGGAGGTCGGAAGTCCTAAAAGAGTCTCACTGGCCTGATGTCCAGGTGTCCCGGGCTGAGTGCCTTTAGAGGCTCTAGGAGTGAATCCATATCTTTGTCTTTTTCAGCTTTTAGAGGCGGCCTGTATTCCTCGGGTTGGGGCCACTTGCATCTTTAAAGTTAGCAATTGCTGGCAGAGTCTCTCAAGTGTTGCCTCCTTCTAACTCCACCTGCCTCCTTGTTTCACTTGTAAGGGTCCTGTGATTACACTGGATCTGCCCCATCATCCTGGATCATCTTCCTATTTTAAGAAATGCTACTTTGCAACCTTAATTCTATCTCTATTCTTAATTCCCCTTTGCCTTAAAACATAGCATGTTCACAGGTCCAGGAGATTAAGATGTTGACATCTTTGCATGGATGGGGGTGGGGGAATAATCTACCTTATCACATCTGTTTAACAACAGGTGGGCGTGGTAACTCAGCACAGTTTTAATGTCAAGTGACTGACAATGACATATGATGAGATTCTAAAGGAAAGATCCTTTCAGGCTCTTAAGTCTATTAATAGTATGTTTGGGTTTTTGTTGTTTTTTAATTTTGTTTCCTTTCTCTCTTCCAGAGCCTGAGAGAATTACTATGGCACAAGAGTAGAGGTATTTGAATTCCAAAATTAAAAAAAAAGTAATATATAGAAAAGGTCAAGTTCCCATCCCAAGTGGGGTTGGGGGCTTAAACTAGACATTGGGGGCTAGTTTAAGTGGGGCTAGTTTAAGTGGGGCTAGTTTAGATGGGGGCCAGTAGAACTTGAACTTCGTAAAAATATTCCAACCTGCACAGCACGTCCTCCCAGGGATCTGTCCAACTGAACAGTCAGGAATGCAGATGTCGTCAGCTCATCTCTCGTGGCATTGGCTCCTTGCCTGGAGGGGACCCAAGCAAAATAAATTAGCTTGTATTTAAGTTTTAAAACCTTCTAACACAGGCATTTCGAGTAGAGACTTGAGTTATTATGGTTTCACATGACATGGCTGTAGAAGCCACCGTTTTTCTGCAAGTACTACTGTGGAGCCATGACTTGTCCTGTGTACTGTCTAGAACTGCATGTGGTAGGTATCCTTATCTCCATCGTGCAGGTAAAGAAACGGGAGCTTAACTCCTTATAACTTAGGTCAGTAATCGGGTCTGTCTGACTTAAAGTTGCAGCTGCCTATTTTGGGAAACCATATCCCATAATGAAACTTCTCCATCTGAGTAGGAGAACATGAGCCAATCCTACGAGGCTGGATATCAGAGGCACTTCATTGTTCCAAGAATATTCTGTGAGCATAGCACCAAATGTCTGAGCCCAGGAGATGAGATATTCAGCTACATATCCACTAGGAGAACACTCCCCTTTGCATATCAACACCTTTTTCCTAGATTAGAGAGAATGATTGTTATCTAATCCCCCCTGCTTGTGGGCAGAAGCTACAAAATATAGTCAAAATCATATTGAAAGGACATACTACAAGCTATAGAAATCTCACTAGGATAACTATAGGACAATTCTATCCTACATTGCATAGAATTTCATGAAATTTAACTTGGGAGCAATATCTGGCCTCTATGAAACTTGAGATTTTATAACAGAGGGAAAGTTACCATGTGTAGATAATCTGTCCTCTGGGATACGTGTAGAGTATAATGTAGCAGTCACCACCGTAGAATTCACCGTATAAATTTTGGTTAATTTCGATCCTACCACTGCTTTCCACACGCCAAATCTGAAAGGGATGGAATATGTGTACCCAAATTAGCATTTTCTTGACCTAATAATACTTCTCAGAATTTTTTTTAAACTTGGTCTAGATCTATTCCTAAATAACTTTTAATAATAAAAGTTAGTATTTTTTATTTTAAAAGTTATTGTATTATAAAGGGGCAGGATAGGAATTTGGAGATGAGCGGGTGAAGAGATGTGCTTTCAAATAGAAGCCTTCCCACACCATCTGGTGAGCAGAGAAAGGCAGCAAGGCCTGGTTAACCCAAGGCCTGGAGGGAGCTGGGTTTCAGGAGCTCTGGGAGGCATGGCAGGACATCTCAGAGATGCTGTGTTCTGACATGGGGCAGTAGCCAGGACACATCTGCCACAGGGTTACATGGCTGTGCTCAGCTCCAGAAAAGAGCGTCTGAGCAGGAAATAGAGCCAGACCCAGAAGCTGTGAGCCCTCTGACAACAGTCATGAGGGGTACTGCTCCCTCTGTAGCTCCCACAATGCTGTACGGCAGCATAGATTCCGATTTCACATCTTTGAAAGGAAGAAAAACAACTTCCTAAACCTCTTTACTGTCTACTTTGGTTCAAGCACTGTGGTAAGCCCTAAGGATATAGAGAGAAAATATTCAATTCATGCCCTCAGGAGGTAAGACATCACCCAACTGTCATAAAGTTAGATGACTCAATAGTGGGCCGAGTGTGAAGAGATTTCAGTTAGGAAAATTAATAGGATTTTTTTTTTAGCATTTTTGTAAAAAGAATCAAGGAATAATTAGTGAAATGATTCGAATGCTCTAAAAATATCTGATTTCATCACATAACACATGTCCAATCTGTTTTTGTGAATGCCTCTAATGTGCGAGGGAAGGACAGACTGATAGTCGTTGGCACATTCGGGGCAACACCCCCTCTGCAGACAACCCCAGTTCTGGGAGCCGGAGCAGTTCTGATTCAAAAAACAAGACGGGGTTCCCTGTCGGATCTAAGATGACATTTATGTGATCGTGCACAAATCACCTGACTTCTTGGAATCCCAACATCTGCTTTATAAAATGGAATGAAGGTCAGATAACATCTCTTCCAGCTTCCAGTTCCCAGTTTAATTTCCAGCCTTGGCCCATCTTTATTCATAAGTAAAATTCACATTTTACCAAGTGTTTATTTCCCTGAAGTTATATTTCCACATATACTGGCATAAATGGGCTTGATGATATAAACAAGCAAACCCACAAACAGAAGGTAAGTACCTGCACTTTGCCAGAGCCATCATCCACCATATTGTGCTGGGCTGCCATTTGCGGAGAACTGTGCAACTTTGAGGCATCAAATGGAATTTGTTTTACTTGGGCCACTTTCTCTGTGACATACACTTTCCCGAAGCCGTCACTCTGATCTTTATCTCTCCAGTCCTTAAAGAACTGTTTGAAGATTGGTGTTTCACCTCCTTCTGGAAGAACTTGAATCTGAAATTTAAAATAATAATAATAAAAAAATAAGAGACTGAAGGAGAACATTAATTTAGTAGTGAAGAAGGAAGTAAGGAAATGAAAACATTGTCCTGGTTTTGGTGATGACAGAAGCAAACGTAGGAGCTGGGATCCTTAAATGACTGCAAAAGGGGAGGTTATTCTATATAATAAAAGCCTAATATGCTAAGTGTCTGACCATTCATTCAACTGTTCGACCAGTCGCTATGACATGCACTGACCACCAGGAGACAGGTGCTCCAAATGGTAGGTTAGCTTGCTGCTGGGGTCCAGCTGATCGGGACTGGGAGAGAAGGGCCTGACACACCCTGGAGCTCTCCTGTGGTCCCTCCCTGGCCCAAATAGGGCTCTGGTGGGGTCCCTCGGCCTGGCCTGCACCCTCTCACAATCCAGGACCCCTCGGGGGATGTCTGCAGGCCAGGACAAGGGATCCCACTGGTGCACAAATACATGCACCAGGCCTCTAGTAAATATAAAACTAAAACAATCCAACCTTTTTTCCTCATAATTGAAGTTATTGCCACTGAGTCTGGATATCTACAGTAAGAATAAAGTTCTTCCCTATGTTATCATGGCAGTCAAATAAGTTTTTTTCTACATTAAGGTCACAGCAGTCTGTGATCCAGAAGAAATGATCCCATGAATATACTAGTGCCAGGATTCAGTTAGTTGGAGCATTGTCCCGTACACCAAAAGGTTGTGGGTTTGATTCCTGGTCAGGGCACATACCTAGGTTGTGGGTTCAATCAGGGTGTGAATAGGAGGCAACCAATCGATGTTTCTCTCTCACATAGATGTTCCTTTCTCTCTGTCTGAAAAATCAATAAACATGTCCTCAGGTGAGGATTTAAAAATAAAAGAAGAGAAAAGATGAGTCTGAGAGGTTCAGAAAGGAACAATAAGTAGCCAGTGTCTAAGCTGATGTTGATGAAACCACCTATTAGTCCACGTTCTGCACAGCTTGTGAATAACTGATAAGCGCTCTCAGTTAATTCAGCTGTGGTTGACTGTTTTGACTTGAAGACTGTGGAGGAAATAGATGAACTATTATTTTCACTACACAGCTTCATGGGAGTGTTTTTCTACAGTTTCTGCAAAATTCCATCCTCCACACAGATAGAGTCTAGGGACATATGACACACCATCACACACAAGGGAAGAATGACTTCACACCTATATATTATTGTAAATCAAATTCTTGCATGAGTTTTGTGGAGTTGTCATGAGCTCCCATGTTTAAATTTTTTTCTAGCCAGTTCATTTCTATACATACTTGGGTTTTGGTGGAATAGTTCATTTGATCTAGGAATAGTTCAGCTGTCTTCATTGCAGCCTTTCTTTCCCGGGGATTAGCATCTTTACCTAAGTTACAAGATAAATCAAAGAAAGACAGAATTTTAGTGAGGGAAGATATTATATGATCAAGTAATACTTGTGCACAAAAGTAAACATAATTAGTTAATTTAAATATGACACTGAGAAAATGGCAAGAATTTTAATACATTAAATATATTTAACAATGTAGTAATGACCACTACACATAAAAAGAGATTCTGTTTATATTGTCCGAGTGCCCTTTTACCACCACCATCCCTGACAAATGATGATAATAGAAGAAAATGTGGCTTTGACATCTGACATTTATATGAGCTATCTACAGATCAGAAAGGTAGGGTGTTGTTTGTTTAAATCAGAAAAGATGTTTTCTTTACTAATGAAGAAATACCTATAAATCTGAAGTGCAGAAACACAGTCAATGGTCTCTCTCACCTTTCCATACGAAAATCTTTTTTGCAGCGCCGTGGTCCAAAATAAAGCACTCCTCAGAAAGCAGCATGGCCATGGAGAAGGGGTTTTCCTCTGCCACCAGGGTCACCCTCATGGACCCACTGGCATCTGAAACCTAACAGAAAAACTATGATCTCATTTGGGGATGACAAAAATGTTCCAACATTAGATTATGGCAATGATTACACGACTCTGCAAATGTAACAAAATCACCGAATGGTACACTTTAAATGGGTGAGCTTTACAATATGTAAATTATGCCTCAACCAAGCCAGGGGTTTTTGTTTGTTTTTTATCTAAAGAAAATCATTTTGTTCACTATAGTATTAAAAACAATAAAATAGCTAGGAATAGATTTAACCAAGGAAATCAGAAAATTATGCAATGAAAACAACAATACTTTGATGAAATTGTTTTAAAGAAAACAAACAAATAAGATCTGTGAGCCCAATTATACCCTCAAAGACTTTTTTAAAGGTTCTTTGGGATAAAAGAACTATTCATAAAAAGTTAAGTTTTGACACTGTATCTAAAACATCAAAAAATAATGGTGATACTAATAATGACTATGGCTTGTTGAGATTTTCATATACGAGGCACCATGCTATGAATTTAACATGATTATTTCTGAATTTTTACAGCAATCTTTTCAGATAGATAATAATCTTAGCCCTGACCGGTTTGGCTCAGTGGATAGAGCGTCCGTCAGCCTGCGGACTCAAGAGTCCCAGGTCCGATTCCGGTCAAGGGCATGTACCTTGGTTGCAGGCACATCCCCAGTAGGGGGTGTGCAGGAGGCAGCTGACCGATGTTTCTCTCTCATTGATGTTTCTAACTTTCTATCCCTCTCCTTCTCCCTTCCTCTCTGTAAAAAAATCAATAAAATATATTAAAAAAATAATCTTACAGTCATTGTGCACATACAAAAAGCTGAAGCTTAAATATTTAATCAGCTAACATTTTCTGAGTGCCTACCAAATGCCGGGCATTGTTTTAAGGAAGGCATTGCTACATTACAGTTTATCCTTATAGATTTTTTCCCTCAATATTGGCACTGTAATTTAAGTATACTTTGTATAAGTTATCAAAGTAAATTTCCTCTGACACAAATTAATTATTAATCTAGATTCCCGAAGTTTGAAAATTGACTACACAACATTTTTTAAGTTGAAAGTGGACTTACAAAATTGCAAGTGATATTCATGCTCAGGGTAGAAGTCACTGGTTTTCAAAGATCAGCTTGCAGGCTACAATCACCTGGGTACTTGATAAAAATGCAGATTCCAGGGCCCTCCCTAGCTCAGTGGCAGAGTTTTGCTGCACCATGATGGGGCTTAAATTCTGCATGTTTAAAAACCGCCCTTGGCTGCCTCTACTGCTCCACTTCACTCAGCAATCCCAAATTAAAGTACTGCATTTTCGAGCGGACTTTACATTTTAGATGTATGCAATACATGGTAAATCCACTAGAGGGAGGCATGATGCAAGATTAACATGTTCACATTGTAAAATATTTCTTGAGTCCACAACGCTGTCCAAGAGAATCATTTTATCTGATGAAGCGACATAAACGATATTTGTTCAGCTGTTGAAAATAAGCAGCCACGAAGTCTTTAGATATTTCTGGGTAACTTATATTAATATTATCAGTGTGCTTAGAAGAGGTAACCACATTTCCCTTTGCCATCAAGAGAGAAAGCAATCCACTTCCCCTTTACAAGAAGGAAGTTGTGCTGCACAAGTTAGTAATTTGATCTTCACTTAAAAATCAGTGGTTCTGGGCTAGAAAGTCACTTAAAGAGCAACAAATGTAACTCCTTCCTCTAACAGATGAGAAAACTATTCAATTCTGTAAGGAGATGACAATCTGCTCCCAATCAGGTGCTTAGGGAGCTATAAGGGGAGGGAACGCGTGAGTGATCTCATTTAAACAGTCTCCTCAACTGGTATGTCATGTGGCTTTTGTTACCTTCATCAGCAATAAAATCATAAGATTATAGAGTTCGAAGGAACTGAGTAATCTTCTAATCTAATATCTCTCTCTCTCTCTCCCTCTCTCTCTCCCTCTCTCTCTCCCTCTCTCTCTCTCTCCTTTTTTCCACATAAGAAAATGAAGACCCAGATGGTCATGTCTTGCCAAGATCACCCAGCCCATCATGCACCACAGACGTGACTTGGAACTGGGTCTGCTAATCCCCAGGACAGGTCTGGTTTTCGCCCTCCTTCCTTCCTGTTTTGCTCTCCTGTAACAAGGAAAGCCTTCACTATGGCTAAACAGGATATTTAGAATAAAGTGAAGATTTTATAGCTTATCCAGAGTTTATATGAAAAAGCTTACATAATATTTTTACTCCATGGAGGATACATTTTGTTAAATGTAATATATCAAAACACATTGCTGCAAACCAGTACAGTAACTGCAAATTTTTATTTTTAGAGCAATGAGTTCCCTTATTTGTTTTTAATAAAAAGAGAAATTTTAATGAATATACTAACTAGCACAAACAATGGATTTTATCTACACATTTCTCTTTGAATATCAGTTAAGCAAAGTGTCCCGTCCCCCCTCCCCCTCCCCCATCCAGTCCAGTAAAAACAACAGAACTTGCCCTGGCCAATGTTCAGTGGTTAGAGCATTGCCCTGAGAACTGAAGGATCTTGGGTTCAATTCCAGTCAAGGGCATGTCCCTTAGTCGTAGGCTCAATCCCCGCCCTTCTCATGTTGATGATTCTCTCTTTGTCTTTCCCTTCCCTTCCACTCTCTCTAGAAAATCAATATCCTTGGGTGAAGATTAACAAAAAACAAAAAACCCAGAACTCTAAAAGTGAACCCACCATATAGAGTTTAGCCATTTTCCTGTTAGTTATGTCTGCTATGGTGTCATCGTCATCATCTCCATGCCTAAGCGCTGGCTTTTTTCCTAAAACCTGGAAAAAAGTAAACAGATAAAAGATAAAGACCTCTCATTAAAGAATGCAGAATTTTTTAAAAAAAGAAAAAAAACATTTAGCATTTCTAAAGACATAGATTATAAAATATGTGCAATTAAAATGGCTCAAACAATTCTCAGCAATCATACTACACTGGCCTTTTCCCATGGGTCAAATCAATCAATTGCAGAAAGTAAACAAACACTAAGTTTGCTAGTGATGGGAACTTCCAAGAAAATAAAATCCCAAATTTATAAACTGAGGTGTCCATATTATTAAAAATTAGCAGGAATAGAAGCATGGAACAGACTGCTGAATCTCAGAGGGAAGGCAGGGGTGGTGGACAGGTGGGAAGAGATTAACCAAAGAACATGTATGCATATATGCATAACCCATGGACACAGACAATAGTATGGTGAAGGCCTAGGGTGGGAGGAGTCAATGGGAAAAAAACATCTGTAATACTTACAACAATAAGGATTTTTAAAAAATTAATTAAAATATGAGTTCTAAGTTTAGTTCTGCAACAGAATTACTTCTGTGACTTCTGCTTCTTGAAAAAGCAATCTATAGGTTTAATTAATTTATTATTACAAAAACTTGGTTCAAAATTACTATTTGAGGTAAGGTACTATTATCATTATTGACATATTATTAGCCTCATAAAGTGCAAGTTCTTGATGACTATATCATGCTTCCTTTTCTAATCTATCCTTGGCACTTTCAAAAGTGCCTGGGGCATAGTAGATGCTTAATAATTTAGTTGCCAAATTAATATATTTATTTATTGTTGCATATATGATTCAATCCAAAAGTTCAAGCAACCCATTTCATAAAAAGTATACTTGAATCTGCTTTGAATTTCTGTACACTCAAATCACACACAAAAAAATATCTCTATAAGAAATCCTGATTAATTTATTTATGCAAATATCATAGAATGTTAAGGACAAGAATAAAATGTAAATTTATTCTAAACAATGTGATTTTTATAACAATATTGATATAAATTTAAGTTTAGAACATACACAAAAGGTATGAAATTCATTGTATTTTATATTCAATATTCCTTACAATATATTGTGTGAAATACAAACTGCTGAATGGCAAACGACAATAAAAATGTATACAAATCCTAATCCTTGCAGGAGTACAGGCACAGACTCAAGTTTAGAAATGCATTAAAGAACTTATTTCTTTTGGGAACAAGCCCATATTTTTGCTTATACAATGACCAATAAAATACTTCAGCCTAACTGGTGTGGCTCAGTGGTTGAGTATCAACCCAGAACCAGGAGGTCACAGTTAGATTCCTGGTCAAGGTTCATGCCTGGGTTGCAGGCTTGATCCCCAGTATGGGGTGTGCAGGAGACAGCCGATTGATGAGATGCTCTCTCTCCCTCTCCCTTCCTCTCTGAAATCAATAAAAATATATATTTAAAAATAAATAAAATACTTTAATTATTATACATACTAAATTATTATAATATAGTTTTTCTTTTTTGCTAAAAGTAAGATTAAGACAAAAATTAAAGCCCTTCCAATTAAAAGTTTTACTTTGGTAGAAGTGTGTATATCTTTGAAGAGCAGTGACAGGTCACCTCATGTACCTTTTTGTAACTCTGCTCTAACCAAGACAGGAGAATTTGGAATCAATAGTCTGTGTTAAGGACATAGCTAATACCAGTAAGTCTCTCAGGGGGCCAAGTGACTCTGAGATTTGAGGCATTCTCTAGCTTTTCATTTTCAGGCAGCAATTCCCATATCAGCCGGGATCTTAATTAGCCTCTCTCAAAGGACTCTGGCTTAGTTGGGAATTGAACCCAATGGATTTACCAGAAACAGGTTTACTAGTAACTCCATGGGTAGGGGGATATTGTTAGGTAACCCTAAGGAAGAGTCTGTTCAACCAGACACCTCAGTGTGGAACACAAATAAGTTTCTACCACACTGCCCAGCCCTTAAGGGTCCTGCCTAGAAAGAGGAAAATTAAATGTGCCCATTTCATCAACTACCCCATACACTGTGATCTTTGAAATAAGTTGCAAATCAGCTTTCCTTTTTTTCTCCGCAGATTGGGTAACGCCGAAATTTAAAACACTCCTTTAAGTTTCTCAAGTGACCAGTATTTGACTCATGCAATCCTTTGTGAGGGAAAGAACATATTTTGACAATTTGAAGAGGAAAGGAAACAGAGCAGCCTTATCTGAGGATGTTCCATAAAAATTTCATCTATTGTTCTAGCCAAGACCTGTCACGCAAGTGTGGAGCCCTCCTTTCCGTTAATGATATTCTGTAACTTTCCACTTAAAAGTATCACCACCTTCTAACGTGAACAGAACTGATCCTTCCACAAGACACCATTCTCAGCTCACCATTGGTGCCAGCGGCGCTCCAGTCTCCCATCCACCCGAACTGAAAATCACGTGGTCAGTTATGACTACTTGCTGCCTCCACTTTGAATCTCCTACCCACATGTCGTTAAATTCTGCTTTTTTATGATAATGTTTAGAGTCACTGATTCCTTAATTCCCACCCTAGTGAAGTCCCTCATCGCCCATGTCATGGGTTATACCTACTGCTGTCAACTCCCTCCTGCCTCGGTCTCCCTTCATCTTTCCATCTATTCTGGACACTGGCCCTTTATTTCACTTTACTCCTATATTTCAAGACTAGGACTTCTAAATAGATTTATATCTGGAACAGTGGTCTTCAAGTTCAGTGTTCAAGCAACATCTGGAAAACCTGATAAAATACAGATTCCCAACAGCCAGCAACTAAGTAACAGGCAGGGGTGAAGCTGAGGAATCTGTGCTCTGGATCATTCTGAATCGAATGCTTCCTGACAGAGCATAACTCCTACATCTGGCTTCCAAAGTCTGCCCAGAGCTGGATGTTACCCACCCTGCATTGCTTCTCAGCGTCTCTACCAAACACCGTCTCCAACCAGGCTGATGTTCTCGATGTTCCTTAAGGGAGCCTTGAACTTTCCTTCCCCAGGGCCTCACCTAACACCCAATGTAACTTCTGCCTGGGCTGACTGGGTGTGGCCGAAGCATGACTGAGCAATAAATTCTTTGCTTGGTTCAGCTAATTACAAGCCGCACAGTCATAGTTACCACTTACTGAATGTCTACTGAGTTACACATTGTAGCAAGAGCTTCAGTCACATGTCATTTCATCCCTGTACGAGCCCCCAGCCTCCACTGCTCTCTATGGAAAATGAGACATCACCTTCTTATCTTCATCGTTTTAGTGTGCCTTCTGCTTCTATTTGTCACTGAAAACAAAGTACGTTCTCAGGTTCTGTGAGCTAACATTTTAATTACTCAGTAATTCTTATGTCTTATTTCCTTTCCCTAAATGAAAAAAAAAATCAATAGTTTACAAGCATATGGTAAATAGAAATAAATTGCAAATGGGAAGAATAGTCTTGTCGTTAAGGTGTTTTTACTTGTGTTAAGACAAGTAAATATTTGCTGGTAGGGAAGATTAAATATTTGTTAAACTAACAGGGAAATAAAAGCACAGGTGATTCTCAGGAGAGCTGTGACCTCACTTAGCCAGCTCAGTGTTAGAGTAACATCAACATATTTGAGATTGGATTTAGAGGGTACAACTCACAGTGAAGTTAACTCATAAATTATTATATGGGAAGCTAATTCACAAGTTACTCTCATATGGAAAGATAACTTATAAGTTATTATGACATCGATACCTAGCTCACAAGTTATTAAAATACATAAGCCAGAATGCCAACGAATTTAGCCAGAACAGTTGTTCTCACTGGCTGCCCATTGGAGCCATCTGGGGCGTAAAGACTACAAAAGTCTGGACCTGAGTCCAAGACTAGGATAGAAACTCAGCATTGTGTTTTTTATTTTTTATTTTTATTTTTTAAAATATATTTTTATTGATTTCAGAGAGGAAGGAAGAGGGAGAGAGACAGAAACATCAATGATGAGAGAGAATCATTGACAGGCTGCCTCCTGCACGCCCCTGCTGGGAATCAAGGCCACAACCCTGGCATGTGCCCTTGACCAGAATCAAACCCTGGACCCTTCAGTCCACAGGCCAATGATCAATCCTCTGAGCCACACCAGCTAGGGCCGCACTGTGTTTTTTAAAAGCCCTCTGGCCCTGGTTCAGTGATAAATTCAAGTGCTCAGTGGTATCAGCTTTGTTTTAACCTGGTTCATCTTAACCAACAGGACAGGTCTGCCAACCGTTTCTGATGTCCACGTAGCTTCTCAGGGACCTTCTCGCCTGGACAATTTCCATGGTCTTTGATGGTCTGGGAGCTGCCCCGCAGCAAACCTCAGGTAAAGATTTTAGGCCATTTGCCTTTTCTGGGGCGCATTAGTCCTTTTTCTGTAAGACCTCATGCCCATTTGAACATTTCTACCTGGTCAGTGTTGGGATGGACACTTCTGCCCTTTGCCTTTGGGATTCCTGATTTCTATGCTTTACAATGAGCATCTCCCCTCCTCTTTCTGACAACCCTTCAGTTGGTAGGCTCGGGCGATCTGCGCTGGGTGGACCCACCACTAAGAGACTCTCTGACCTTGTTCCCACATTTAAAATGGAATAACAACCAATTTCACTCACAATTATCTGTATATGTATCTGTATCTGTATCTGTATCTATATCTCCAAAATAATGTAACTGAAAATTGTGATGCACCGGATACCCTTACAAACATAATAACGCTTTTTCATTTGCCCAAGTACTATCAATATAACCCAGTTCCACAACAGTGTGATTCTTTGCTCTGAAAAAAAAAACAAAAAAACAGGACTTAGAAGCACCATCCAGGTGGCCTTGATTTAGAGAGTTCTTTCCAACATGTGAACACATTTCCTCCTGATAGTAAACAAATATTAATTACAAAACCAATACTAAGGAATTGTGAGTTGTTGACTCTTGGAGAGTCAACTTTTAATATCAGGGCTGGGCTCCTTCTTAGCACAAGATATACATGTAAAGTGATATAAAATTAATATTACTGTTAACTATTATTACATGTTGTAAAAACTAACCTACATAGTGAATGTCAAAGAACTGTGAATCGCTGAATTGTAAAGATCTGGCCCTTTGATATCTGAGTTTTGGCTAATTCTTAGCACAAGGGATAAGAAGAAAGTGATCTCAATTGCGGAAAGAAAATGTAGTCTTAATGTTAGATTTTTAAAATTATATATTATCGCTAATACTATAATAAGCCTGAGGGGCAATATAAATGAAAAGATTAGAAACCTGCATTCTGGTTTGATATTTATCAAGTCAGATATAGAATGTGTGGGGGCAAAGATCCACCCTTTCATACAGTCCATCTGTCTTATTCATGGATTATTCTATTTATAGGTCCTAAAACTATTACCTCACTCCACCTGCAAACCAAAAGAAAATGTACCTCATTCAGAAATGATTGCCAAGTGGTGTTAATTTGGACTGATCATATAAAAGTGACATCTTATCAATAAGGTCACAGTCTTCATGTTGAACTTTGGTGTGACAAAGTGAAAGACTATTTGAAATATTATTTTATTACAGCATATGGTTAACTACATAGTTAGTATACTTCATAGGGTTCTTCATAATATTACAACTTCCCCCACTGGATGAATTGGTGAGGAACAAAATGGGTATCTGAATTAAATACTAGAAACCCAAACAAAAGATTCATTAAAATAAACAACAAATGAATTCTGCCTTGAACTGTGCCTGGCACATAGTAAGCTAACAATAAATGGTAGGCAGAAACAGCTAGAGCAGCTATATAGTGCTCTTTAAAGGATATAACCTTGCAGCTTGTCACTATGATTCTTTGGATTGGGGTGCATGCTAAGTATCATTGCCTTAAAGTAAAATGAAGAAACTAATTTAAATATGATACAACAGAGAGAAGGAAAGGAAAATTTTTGGAGCTCTTTAACTTATTAAAAATATTTGACTGATAAACTTATAAAGGGACCTCTTTTTTTGTTTGTTTGTTTTTTAAATTTGTTGAATTTTAGGTAAAATTTTTATTTTGAAAAATACTGTCTTAATATTATTTAGTAAACAACTTTTTAAAATTAAATCTTTATTGTTCAGATTATTACATTTGTTCCTCTTTTTTCCCCCCACAACTCCCCTCCACCCAGTTCCCACCCCACCCTCCGCCCTTACTCACCACCCCTGTCCTCATTCCTAGGTGTATGATTTTTGTCCCGTCTCTTCCCGCATCACTTTTAATTAAATCTTTATTGTTCAGATTATTAGGTTTTTTCCTCTTTTTCCCCCCCATAACTCCCCTCCTCCCAGTTCCCGCCCCACCCTCCGCCCTCACTCCCCACACACTGTCCTCATCCATAGGTGCACGATTTTTGTCCAGTCTTCCCGCATCCCCCTCACCCCTTTCCCGCCCAAGAATAGTCAGTCCATTCCCTTTCTATGCCCTTGATTCTATTATAATCACCAGTTCATTCTGTTCATCAGATTATGTATTCAAAGGGACCTCTTTTTGTATGGCTCTCATAATGTTATTTCAATTAGATAACAACTACTGATGAAAATCTCCAATGTGCCCAGTATCATGCTACATGAACAGGAAATTTCAAAGTATTTAACACATTGTTAAATTCCCCAAGAATTTACAAAAAGACACTGGAAAATAAAGGAAAGGTAAATAAGAAAGCTAAACCACTTGGACAGCACACAAAAAGCGGTGTGCTTTTCTGACAAAATGGTTTCTGTTGTCTCTGAGTATTAAGCTGAAAGGGACCATAGAAGCCACTATGTCTAATCCCTCATTTTACAAAAGAGGAACCAAAGACAATGAGAGGTTGAAGGACTTGGCTTGGGACTTAAGATGACCATGGAAAAGCTTAGTCTGAGAGTTAATGCAACACTGCTTCCACCACCCACTCTGTAAGGACAAATCCTGTTCCTGGGTCCATTTCTATCAAAGTATAGCTTTGAAACTACTGAAACAAGTGGTTATAATCAATTTAAAATACATTTTATATATAGATTTTTGCTTCCAAATATGAGAATTAGAAGACTTAAGTGGTCATTAGATGTCTAGAACAAAGGCTTAAAAGAATATTAAAGATCAATTTGTTTTGAATAGCTTTCAAGGTCTAATTTATTAGCAATGTCATGCTGACTATTGGAAATCCAAGTAAGCCTTCCCAAATTTTATTTTTTAGATGGCCTTTTTTTCTGATCATAAACAGAATATATAATTACTATAAAAAGGAATATACAATTATTATAATAAGTTTGAAAATACAAGGGCAAATGAAGAAAATATCAAGCAGCCATATCCAAAAAAGTCAAAGATAATATTGGTATTATTAGTAATATTTCAGCAGATATCTTTTAAAGATATGTATATGTGATTACATAGCTATAATAGAAGCTTACATATTAAGATAACATATATAAAATTTTATACCCTGCCATTTCTCTTAGCATTAGGCCATGAGCATCTTCTCACTGAATCAAAATTATTTCCAAAAATCATTAATGTGAAAATCTGTGTTTAGTGGTTATTAAAATAATTAATTATAATTGATAATTTTAATCAATATAATTATATCATTTTTTCTTCAAAAATATATTTTCATAGTCAAACTCAAAAGTATTACCTATCTATTTTTCTTTAACTATCACAGGAGATAGGGTCAAGGCTTCCTTTGATAGTCATATCAACAGTGAGAGAAAAGTCTTGATGTTCTGCTTTCCCAGTGCGATAACTTGGATAACTCTATCTCCTCTTACCTAATCTGACCCTAAGTAGTAGAGAATTTGTTAAAACTAATACACATACACATATACATACACACACACCTTGTCCCACATGCTTGCCTTAAAAGTAGTAACCTTGCAAACACAACCTAAGTCACAATACCTTTATAAGCTCTGATGGCTCATTTCCTTCTTCCACCACAATTAGTTGAGATCTTCCATTTCTTTCATTGTCCCGAATGCCAATGGCCACTTGGCTGGCCTTCAGGCGCTCATATTTGTTGCATGAGGAACCACACCACTGGTAAATTTCCTAAAAGAAAGAGACAGATCTTTTCACCTCAGTGATATGTGGAGGACATTCAGACCTATTGTAATTCATATTGTGATTAACTACAAAGAAGTATCCTATATAATAAAAGGCTAATATGCAAATAGACCAAACGGCGGAACAACCGGAACCCTAACCCTAACCCTGATCGCTCGGCGCTGTCAGCAGGTGCAAGGGGCAGTTGCTGGCTCTGATTATCTTTGAGGGCTTCTACAGCTCCCCATGCTCCTAAGAGGCAATCGGGGCAGCAGCCGCCACTTGCACCCACTGACGGTGCCTGCCCGCTTGCACCCGCTGCTGGCACCAGCCCCAATCGCTCCACACCATCAGCAGATGTGAGCAGGGCCAGAGCCATCAGCATGTGGGAGCAGCGGTGGCAGGGTGGGCCTGCAGGTAGACAGGGGACCAGGGGTTGTGGTGGGAGGGGCTGGGTGGGGGTGCGCAGGAAGGGCCGAGACCCGCATCTGTGCCCACAGCAGCCTCGTAGCCCACAGTTCCTTTCAAGGTGCACAAATTCATGCACTGGGCCCCTAGTAAAAAATAAAATTAAAAAATATAAGGTCACAGGTGTTTTATTATAAAGCTGTGCACCTGAAATTTATATAATGTTATTAACCAATGTTATTCCAGTAATTTAATAATAAAAATTTTTAAATGATCTGTTGTTGAGGTATACATGATTTCATATATTTAATTTAAACCTTATTCTGTATTCTGTTGCTCTCAGAATTATAAATTAAGCATTTTTATTTTATTTTATTTTTAAAAATATGTTTTTTATTGATTTCAGAGAGGAAGAGAAAGGGAGAGAGAGATAGAAACATCAATGATGAGAGGGAATCATTTATTGACTGCCTCTTGCATGCCCCCTACTGGGGATTGAGCCCACAACCCAGGCATGTGTCCTTGACCAGAATTGAACCCGGGACCCTTCAGTCTGCAGGCTGACACTCTATCCACTGAGCCAAATCGGCCAGGGCAAATTAAGCATTTTTTTAAACATGGAAAATATAAACATATATCTCACCATTTTTTGCATAAGTACAAGTTATGAAAGTAAACATATAGATTTCATAAATTTAAAATAATAAATGTACTATATTTCAGAATGATTGTCAAGAATCTGTTATAGTAATATGCTCTTGATGGTTATAAAAACTTGATGGATATAATAGTTTTGTAAAGCAATTGAACAATTCTTATCAAGAGCCATGAAAGTGTTAAAACTTTTGGCCCAGTAATATCACTATCTAAAATTTATGTTAATAAATTATTCAAAAGAGAAAAAAACCCCACATATACAAAGGTTTTCATTGGTATGTGATTGTATTATTGAGGCATTAGAAAGACATTGCATGTTCAATAATAGGATAAAACTTATATAAATTATGACACAGAAAAAATACGTGATATCTATTTAGAAACAGCTTGATATACTATAAATTAAGTATATTATATTAGCTGACATTTATATTAAAATATATATTTTAGTCTTGGATACAGTGTTCAAAAGCTACACAGACACAAGTGTGAAATAAAAATAAAGTATCATTTTCTCCATTGAATGTGGTTTAACTAAAATATGAAAGAGAAGTTTAATAGTACCTCTCAGCCTGGTGGGGTGTGGGAATGGGCATTATCACATACTATGTGGGTGATATTAACTGACACAGGCTTTTTTTGAGAGCAGTTTGGCATCATCAAAAAATATGTGCTTTTGGATCAGAAAATTTCACTCCTAAGAATCTATTCTATAGCAGTCAAACATGGGATACAAAAACAAAGAAACACACAAAACAAAACTTCCCATCCATGGAAAGATGGCTATATAAATGTATTACATGGATACTGGAGACGAGAATTCAGTGGTTAAACATTGAGGAAAATGTTTCAATACTGACGTAGAAAATTATCCAAGGCATATCATCAAGGATAAAATAAAGCCCTAGAATAATATAGTTCCAATCAAGTAGAAATAGAAATATAATCTCTGTTTCTGTGTTTGCAGAAAAAGATTTTTAAGTAAAAGACACAGTTTTAATACAAAGAGAGGATCATATAAATGCAGAAAGAAAGCCTTCAATTTTTATAGTAGCTAAGTCAGTGTAATTTTCCTTTTTTTAAAAATGTCACATTTATTAGATGCCTAATATGAGCTAGATGTTGGGGATAGAGAGATGAATGTGGGAAAATGAGGAAAGATTGACATGCAGACAATTAGTGCTAATAATATATTTGCACTATATTTGGTTTTCAAAAGTTTCCACACATATTTCATCTAGTGAGTCTTGGAGAGGGGATTGGCATAGTGATAAGTGTGAAGGAGACAGACATTGGTGGCCACTTATTGGCTATGTGACTTTATGTTTGCAATTTTCAATAAATTAATAACAGCAAAACAACATAGTGCCCAAGATTCAGAGGCATTGGCTCTTTTCTCTGGCTTTAAGACATTTCTAGTCCAGAGTCATTTCTTTATTCAAAAATAGTTTACTGCTTGCCTGAAATGAGAGAGAGAGAGAGAGAGAGAGAGAGAGAGAGAGAGAGAGAGAGAGAGAGAGAGAGAGAGAGAGAAACGCGCACTGGAACACGGGAGACAAAATTCTTACAGTACTTTCACAATGAGCTTCCTTGTAATCTTCTACTACGTAGCCTGATATAATTATACCCCAAAGCAACAAAGTAATAAATCTTTGGGGAGCTAATCGAATGTGCTTGAGGGGTGATGCTTCCTGCTGGAATGGCATAATGAAAGACAGATTTTAAAGTATACTGAGGACTGGATGGGCTCTGCATCCTCTTGAGACTCTTTCTCATTTTTCTTTTTTCTTTTGCATTTGAGATTGAGATTTTTAAGTACATGATCTAGGTAACTGGTTAGCCTGGCTGACCATATCCCCAACGAGGATTGAACCCTCAACCCAGGTATGTGCCCTGACTAGGAACTGAACCTGCAACCTTTTGGTGTATAGGATGATGCTCCAACCAAGCCACGCGGCTGTGACAGCCTCTGTTAGTTTTTTATTAGTGCATAAAAGTGGGTCCAATTTCTGAATATTTCTTTTGTATCTGCTACTTTACTCAATTTATCAGTTCTAATGGTTTTTTTTTTTTTGATGGAATCTTTGGAATTCTCTCTAAATAGTATCATTTCATTTGCAAATAATGCCAGTTTTACTTCTTCCTTTTCTATTTGTGCCATTTATTTATTTTTTTATTTAGTTGTCTGATTGCTGTGGGGATGAAGGAAGATGATTTTTGAAAATACAGATACCTGAGCCCTACCCTTAGGTTATGTCAGGTGTGTTTCTTGAACGCTCCCCAAGTGATTTTAGCATTCACCCAGGGCTGAGAACCCTGCTGGTACCCTGAGCACCTTGCACGGAGCACACATTACAGGGAGCCTGTAACATCTAATTATCTAATGCAGCCATGCCAGCTACTCTCCTGACTACGTACAGGCTCTTAGCTCTGATTTCTTTGCTACCTCATTCCATGTGATGTTGCAAATGATTCTCTCTTCAGCAGGTCTGAGAAAGCAAATTTCTAATATTTGCACTACAGTGAAATTCAGCAGGTAGATCCGATGTTAGCTTTCTAAATTTCTCAGTCTTACTAGCAACTTTCATTACTGAGTTGCTTTGTGTTTATACAACCATCTAACACAGGATTGTTCTCCCTACCTTAGTCGTATAATGACCTCTCCCCTACTTCAAAGAGATTATATAAAATCATACAAAATTTTATTAGCAACTGCAAAGCATTATGGAAGCTTGGAAAATGTGTTTAAAAGTGAATTGTAGATAATGATAATTTTACAAACATAATTATCATTTAATGTTGAATTTTACAATATCCTATGGATCCCAAAATATTTTGTATTTATTAAATTTTGGTTGGGAGTTTTTATGTGCAGTACTGATTCACAGAGAAATTTAGTCATACTAAATATTCCTCATCATTTCTTAGAGACTACAATTTTGACCTTTAAAATAGCAAAAACAGACCTATGAAATACCCATAAAAATAATGAAACTTTAAGAGTGAAGTTTTCTCTTTAACTCAAAGATGACTGAATCACTAAAAAAGTGTTATAGAACGTTTCCTATTGAGCACAAAAATGAATGTTCTCTGTTATGCTTACACCTTACTCTGTGCTCCTATTTTTATAAATGTGACATCTTATTTACTAGACTTAATTTTCAATGGTTAATTCTGACAAGAAATGCAATAAAATATGGATTCTAATTATATACTGCTAAAAGCCGGCGCTGGTTAAATAGTCATGTTAATTAAAACACCCTTTTCATTTAGTGCTAATAAATTTGTATGCAAATACAGTTCATTCGATTATGGCAGCAGCACCTATAAATGTGCTTTAAAAATCTAAAACAATTTTAGCAACTCAGTAATTTATATTCCACTATGTGTGGATAATGTGGTTAGTACATTTCATTTTAACAGAGCTCTACTGTGCTGAAATACATGTGTAGTACTATTAATAAACCGTACCGCTCAACACTACTCTATTTAGAAGTCATTGGTTAAGACTACTTCACCACTGTACACAAGGAAGCTTTGTACTCAACTGGCACCACACTTGAAGAATTTTCTTTTTATAATTCCAGGAGTGGGCTGCAAAAAATAAATTCTGCATAGAGCTAAGAACTGTCTAAACTGATGAGATAGGTGGATCTGTATTATTACAAAAATGTTTTCATTATAACTTAAATTGTTTTATTTATAATATTTGGCTGGGATTTAGAAGAAATGCCTTTTTCATAAACCTGATTTAAGCATGCTAGACCTGAAAAACTGTAATGCAAACATGGTTTCAGAGGCAATTATTTACCTTCTAAGATCCTAAAGACTTTAACAACTCAACATTAAATGTTCTATTTCTTTGGATAAGTGGCATATAAACTTCCTGTAAACATGAAATATCCACTCAATTCAGAATGAAATTCACTTAAATTCTGGCCATAATGTGTTGATGTACATCTAGCCCATGAACACTATCTAGTAGAAGTTTATTGAACTATGTAGTTAACTCTTAACAGAAACAAAATTGCTCTGGGTTATTAGAAAAGGAAGACATAGAGAGTAAAGACAATATCTGTTACTGGCAATTAATTTGGCCCACTAGTAACAAGAAAAAAAAAAGGCAAGTGAGTGATATTTATAGAAACAACCATATTGGGGGTAAATTAGAAGTTTCTAAAATTTCCTGTAAACTCTGTAGTCAGGGTTAACCAGTAAAACACCAAAGTGCCGCCAAACCTCATTTGGGGGACAGGAAATAAGAGCAGAAATAAAACAACGCTCAGCGATGCCCTTGAAGGGAAGCAAGATTTCAGAAGCTGACTTTAGAGAACAGCCCAGACAGCCAACGTGATGGTGACTCATAACATGTGCACAGAATTCAGCACAGACCAGCTACCCGTTCATCCTTTCTAAATTACTTAATCTAAATCCATCTACAATTTTATAAAAGGGGCCATACCTTGTCCTCTTCCTTGTTTCTATCGGCTTTATTTTTTTACTGTGTGTAGTTTTCCCTTACACCTAGTTAAACAAATACAGAAATTCATTTGATATCCTGCTAGGCTGGAAGCTCTCTAAACATAGCTTCGAATATAATGATGGTTTATGCTATGTCTTCAATCTACCTTTTTTTTTAATTTAAAAACTTTAAAACATGGTTTTTGTTTTTGGATAAGCAATATCTATCCAATATCTATTCTATTCTATTCTATTCTATTGTTCAAAGCCAAGCCAACTCAATCCCCATCAATGGTATATATGTGTGTTTTTCAAATGCCTCTAACTGAAGGACAGAAGATGAATGGAGTGAGTAGGCAGGGCCACAGATGGCTTGATGACCAGAAGGGAATCAACTGTATGTGAACTAGGGCAGAGCCGTGGTGACAGAGAGAAGAATACCGGGGTATTTAGTAGGTTAAACCTTGCAGAACTGGTCAACCATGCCCTTTGGACATGTACTGGAGGACAGGCAAAGGGAGAAATGATTTGGACAATTCTAGTTTAGTTGCTGGTAGTGATGGCACCTACTGGGACCAGGGACAACGTTGGAGAGTTCTTTTCATAGTGACAGTGAGAGTAGATGAAATCTTGTTCTCTCTACAAGTCAAAGTATTTGGCACACCAAAGAAATTTTATCATCAGCTTATCAAAAACCAATTCTGCCAGCCACATAGGTTGACATAACTGTTTAAATGACTCATTGGTTCGTCATACATATAATCCCTTAATGTTCCAGCAACTTCAGACATTTTCCATATTGAAGTGGGGCTTAATAAGTACTTACACTAAAGTCCCACCCCAAAACTTTAAAATCAGAATTCTAAAGATCAAATCACAGGTATAGATTTTTTTAAAACCTTTTCCAAATGATTCTAATGTGAAATACTCTGACTTGTGTATGTGTCTGTGGCCTCTCACCATTTGACAGCATGTACGGCTGTCCACTTTATATTCATACCCAGCATATACTAAGCACACAATAGATCCCATTGGTCCCTACTCTCATTGACCATAAATTTTACAGATTTAATATTAGGTTTATCTTTCCCATTATCTTTTCTTGTTGCCTCAAAGTTCTCCCCTCACAAATCTAGTGGAATGCATTACTTTGAGGTAAGGATGAATTTATCCAGAACAAAGAAGATTTTGCTCAGTTTTTTAGTTTTAAAATTAGCATTTTTTAAGTCATATCAGAGATTAAAGCCTGAAAGCCAACATTGTTTTAATTGAAAAGAACCTTGCTTTTGTTAAAGATTTTTGGGGAAGAGTGAGTTTTCAGTCTAGAAAGCTAGATTTGCATATCAAGAACTAGTCTTAGCCTTAGGGCCTAGAGTGTATTGTAGAAACCATGAGTAGGTGACTGTGAAATGGTGTAAGACTAGTTTGTCAGGCCTAAGAATAGAATAATAGATTATAAGATAACTAGAGAATTTGATCAGGTGCAGTGAATCTTTGAAAAGAGCTTGGTACACTTTCCCTTCAGCATATTTGTCATGTATTCATCCATGATCCTGAGCATAAGAACAGAAATGACTGTGGGCAGTGTCTAGACAGTTGGAGCAATATGGCTACAGTGTCCCCACAATTCCCGTGTGGCATGGGAGAAGCAATGTGCCTACAGTGTCCCCACAAGTCCAGTGTGCCATGGGAGAAGCTATGTGCCTACTGTGTCCCCACAAGCCCAGTGTGGCATGGGAAAAGCAATATGATACAGTGTCCCTACAAGCCCAGTGTGGCATGGGAAAAGCAATGTGATACAGTGTCCCCACAAGCCCGGTGTGGCATGGGAAAAGCAAGGTAGAGCTTCTGAGCTGGGAGTGGGAGGCAGGTTGCTGACAGAATAGAAGGGGTCTTATGGTGGATATGGGGGCAGATCAGAAGACCAAAGGGAGGCCATGGATATTTTCCACCAAATGTCTTGGGACAGAGGCCAAAACCCAAAGCTCGGGAATGAATGAAATGGCTAGGCCATAATGAAAGTTAGAGAGAAGTGAGGCCTGAAGACTGCAAACCAGACTCACACTTCCATTCTCAACCCAACCCCCAGGCCCAAATCATAACATTGCACATGCATTCCACCCTTTGGGATAGAAAGGAGATGGCTGGGATAAGTTTGCATTGCTTTAATAGTAAACAAACTTCACCTTAATAAGGCAAGATTGTTTTATTGAAATCCTTGGAATTTGAAGCTTGACAATATAGTTAGGTTGAGTTATAGATGAAAAAAATTATACCCTTGTACACAGAACTACATGAGACTGTATGCTTTGTGTTGGTCAGCTATCCATCTGTTGAAACACTTGTTGAGTGGTTTTTTAAGTTCTGGGCCATATACTAGAAACAAAGTGAGTAAGTGAGGTTAATAAGTGAATGGATAGGCAATGTGGAAAATACTACAAGCAAGTCCCCAAGTGATAGGAAAGTTAAGATAAGGTGTGCCCAACTCTACATGTGTGTGGCATGGGAGAGTGGAAGGAAAAGAGGTAGAGGTTAGGGAACACATTATAAAGAAGGCAATATCTGAATTGAAAAGTTAAGGATGAGATGACATTTGATGCTTGCTGGAGAAAGGTGATGCTGACAGGAGAGTATTCCAGGCAAAGGAACAATGTGCACAAAAGCAAAAGCATGTCATGTGAGGGAAAGTGCCACGCACAGGGTATCATGGTGAGGAAGTGGACAGGAAGGACTGAGGAAAAGGTTAGGAGGAGGCACAGACTAGGCATAGTGATTGCACGTGCGGCATTTGGGAGAAGTTGCCAAGATAACTCCTGGATTTGGGGGTTGAGGGTGTGAATGAGTGGGGGCAAGGACAATAAGGAGAAGCGGTTTTGGAATGAGAGAGTGAAGTTGATGAGTTCCACGTTTATGAGTCATGTTTGAGGTTCTCGTGATGCACACAAGCTAACACATCTGGGAGGCAGTTAGAAATACTGACAGA
This sequence comes from Myotis davidii, assembly GCF_000327345.1. Taxonomy (NCBI): domain Eukaryota; kingdom Metazoa; phylum Chordata; class Mammalia; order Chiroptera; family Vespertilionidae; genus Myotis; species Myotis davidii. The sequence goes on from NW_006383016.1 coordinate 12,164,270, forward strand.
GGGCTCAGGCCAGAGGTCTTCACAGACTATACATTTGAGATTTACCTGTGGGTGAGTAGCTGAAGCTTTGGGTGAAGATAAGTTTGCTCAGGAAGCATGTATAAACAGGCAATGACTTAAAGTGGAGGCCTTAAAAAACAAACGTAAACAAGCAAAACAACTTGAGGGGGTAGGCAGACCACGTTCAGAAGAATGAGAAAGAGTGGCTTGACAGGGAGGGGAAGGTGGGAAGAGTGAGGCTGATGCAGAAGGGAGTCATCAAGTGTGTTAGTTGCTGCAAGTGGATAATGATCAAAATGTCCACGGGATTGATCAGAAGGCATCATCTCTGCAGGAAGAACACTTTCAAAGAAAGAGTGGGAGGGGAAGTCAGGAGCGTGGGTGGAAGACTGGCTGGCGAATGAGGAAGTGTAGGCTGCTTTTCCAAAGCAGCATGACT
>NW_006383016.1:12164723-12174949 GCF_000327345.1 Myotis davidii
GGGGGGGGGGGGGTGATAGATTACAAATAGCATGGGGCGTAGGGCAGAGCTGCACACCTGACCAAACAAGTTAACAAGGAAACAGAGCTCACCACCCTGTGAAATCTAATTCTCCATTAATGGCTAGGAGTTAATTCCAGATGCCAAACTTTGAGAATATGGGCTTTTTCATTACTATTCATTCACATTCTATAGTTATGGATGTTTTGTTGCAATATACTTATATGTGATTTTATTATTTAATGTCTACAAATAACCAATATCTTTAAAAATAGTGGGAAAATAATGATATATACATTCACCAACATAAAAATATATGGTTCAAAAGCATTTTCCAAAGATTCAGTAAATTCCAAATTGCTGAGATCTAACCATGTCCCATTTTATTTTCTGAAAACACACTAAATATAAGACAACTTATCAAAATCACCCTCTAAAATGTTGACAATTTCCTTTTTAAAAAAATAATGCGTTTTATTTTATTTTAATATATTTTTATTGATTTCAGAGAGGAAGGGAGAAGGAGAGAGAAATAGAAACATCATTGATGGAGAGAATTAATTGGCTGCCTGCTGCACACCCTCTACTGGGGATCAAGCCCGCAACCCAGATATGTGCCCTTGACTAGAATTTAACCCGGCACTCTTCAGTCTGCAGGCGGACGCTCTATCCACTGAATCAAAACAGCCACGGCATTAATTTTCAAAATGATTAAATGGATAATTTTAAAATCTCATGCTTTAGGTTAAGGAGATTACATTGTCCTGTCTAGAGGGTATTTACTATAGTCTAAAACCCTAACATAGTAAATGTCTTTAAGGTATATGGCATATCATATTAATAATAATGATTATTGATTTAAAAAATGAATTCCCTCAAATTCAGTCAAGATACAGGGTTTAGGTTATATCATAACCTCAGTGTTGGCCAGCTGCCTTTTGTTGGGAGACAGCTTTAGATGTCTAGCCTACCTTTTCACACCTGGGTAATCGAACAAATGTGAAGAAACTACACTGGCTTCCTTTTGTGTTGTCAATGCAGAAAGTGGTCACAAAATAGTTAACTCAAATTATAATGTTATGGTAGAAAAAATGTGACTCCATACCTTCTTTGTTTACTGTAACACACCCAAAAATAAAGTCATGAAGGCAACTCCAAGATCTTATTACCATTTAGTAATTTTTGGCAACATACCAACTGATTAACATAAAAATAGATCATGTGGGTATTTGTTCCAATGTACTTATGGATCCAGGGCTTGATTACTACTGGGTATCCCTTTAGGGTGTAGGAAACTTCCACACTGAAGGGATAATCAAACTCAGGTATCTCTGCAACAAATTGATTCCAAATGCCTCTAACCAGGAATGAGGGTAGGTGACAACCTGAAAGTTATTAAGGATAATTAACTATCTATAATAATAAAAGTGTAATATGCTAATTAGACCAGATGTCCTTCCAGACAAAGCCGGGGCTGTGAAGGAAGCCCAGGTTCCAGGTGTCTGCCGGCAGCCAGAGGGAAACCGGTCGGTGCCGGCACCCAGGGGAAGGAAGGCCTACTCTTACATGAATTTCATGCATCGGGCCTCTAGTATAAAATAAAGATGGTTTATTATTAAACAGATGAAGTGCCTTGAACTTTATACTAGAGACTTTGTCCCTTTTTTATGAGCCTGGATTTGTGGGTCAGACTCCCACAGGCAGGCCTGACCTATGGGAAGAGAGCATATGTTACTAGAATGCCAATCTACCACCGCACCCAACTATTAGCCCATTGTGGAAACTCAATTCATACTTGTTCAACAAAATAAATGATTTCACCAACTACCTTCAGTGAATTCTAAGCCAGATTAGACCCAATTCTAAATTCAGCAGATTCTAAAACTGTTACAAGATATTCTTTTTTTTCCTTTTTTTTGAGAGAGAGTAGAAGGGAAGGGGAGACTGAGGGAGAGAGAAACATTGATGTGGGAGAGACCCATCAATTGGTTGCCTCCCACATGCACCCTGGGGATCATGCCTGCAACTGAGGTTATGTCCTTGTCCAGAGTCAAACTTGGGACCCTTCGATCTATGGACCAATGCTCTGTCCACTGATTCAAACCAGCCAAGGCACAAGATACTACTTTATAGAGCCATACCATTTTATATACCATCAAGTTCACTTAGCATAGTGGAAAGGATGTGCACTAGGAGTAAAAAACCCAGATACTATTCCAGGTCACCGCTCAATCCTGTATCAATCCAAGTGACTTTCTCACACCCTCCAAGGCTGATTTTCTCCTTGTGAAACTGAGATAGTAACTGCCATTTCCAGATGTGACTGTGTGTCAGATGAGACTGAATCACAGCCAACTAAGGTTAAAAATGACATTGGAAACCAGAGTCAAGATGAAAATATAAATAAGGACGTTAAGGCTCAGAGAGGTTAATGACTTGCTCAAGGTCAAAGAGTAAATAAGATGACAATTGGTAGTTGTACTTTGTCTGTTCTTCTAGTAATTCTAAGATAATTACCAAGTGTGAAGTAGCCCAGACAGTGTGGTTCAGTGGTTGAGGGTCCACCTATGAACCAGGAGGTCACGGTTGGATTCCCCGTCAGAGCACAAGCCCAGGTTGTGGGCTAAATTCCCCAGAGTGGAGCATGCAGGAGGCAACCAATCAATGATTCTCTTTCACCCCTCTCCCTTCCACTCTGAAATCAAAAAAATATATATATTTTTTAAAGTGTGAAGTAGTATGGTGCATGTGTGTGTGTTTAAGGGACATTGCCCGAAACTCTTCAGGCACACTGCTTAGACTCATACTATGTCTATTTAAAACTCTAGAACCTTTGCTCTCTGGGGGAATCACTTTTCCCCTCAAGCAATGTTTTCCTATAAACAATTAAGAACAAAAATAATTAGAGGAAGTTCTGTTCAGAGAGAAGGGCAAATGTAAAAAAATCATTCAATTTCTGTTCTATGGTAGGAAGAACTAAATCACTATGCCATTCTAAACCTATCAAAGAAAATAAAAACTTTGAAGTCCACGTTGTGTCATTTAAATACTAGCCAGTTACTCATATGATACCATTGCATCTCACATAAACATGACCTCTTTTTAGGGTGTAGAAAAAGTGACTATGTTTCGTGACATGTACATCGGCTTTGATCTGAAGGCAATTTACTTTACTTTTGATGTCAATAGGTGCAGATGAAACTTACAGTGCCAAGGTCAATGATGAAGCAGTCGCCCTGGTTGAAACTGTGCCAGCTCAGGGGAACTTCCGTGGCCCTGACCACTCTCCGACCCTTCACGTGCAGGAGCCTCTTGGCGGTCAGGTCATTGGTGAGAACGTGATTTAGTCCAGATGCCACACCTCCAGCCTGATCAGTGGGAGAGGGCAGAAAACAAAACACAACAGATGAGGCTTTGAACTAGACACAGTCACGTATGGAACCACAGGTGCTTGTGCCAAAACAGCCTACCACGCCAAGAGAAAATAGCCACCTCAGAGCATGTGAAAAATTAAATAATAAGAAGAGAATTCCTTAGCAAATCAACAATTTCTTTTTAAGTTATGCTCTGTCCTTCCTATATCAACATTGCAAATATTTTCTGAGAAACTTCAGAGTATAAAACCTGCTACAGAAAAAGAAGGAGAAGGAGAGAGGAGGGGGAGGGGGAGAAAGAAGAAGAAGAAGCTGTAGCTCTTGTCCTTTGGAAACTAATTATTCCCGAGTCATGGAGTGAGAAGGTAGACAAGGATTTCAAGGAAAAAAGCAACAGGAGGTTGGAGGAGAGTCAGAGGTCACAAGTAGAGATGAAGAGCACCCAGAGAATGTGGTACCCCCAAAGTGCCGACTGTCACAGCGTGAGGAGAGAGAAGGGGAGTTAAGTGCTGGCCAGGTATGGGCTGCTCCTATTTTCTTCAATAAGTACATTATAATCCAATAAAAAATAGTATAAAAACACAGTGATCTGAAAAAAAGTTATAAAATGGAAAACAGTATGGAGTTTTCTCAAAAAATTAAAAATGAAACTGCCATTTGACCCAGTGATCCCATTTCTAGGAATGTATCTTAAGAAGCCAGTAATACCAATGAGAAAGGATATATGCACCCTGATGTTCAGAGCAGCACTATTTACAATAGCTAAGATCTGGAAACAGTCCAAGTGTCCTTTAGTAGATGAGTGGATAAAAAAGCTGTGGTACATTACACCATGGAATACCATGCAGCTATAAAGAAGAATCTCTTGCCCTTTGAGACAGCATGGAGGGACCTGGAGAGCATTATGCTAAGCAAAATAAGCCAGTCAGCGAAAGACAAGTATCACATGATCTCACTAATATGTGGAATCGAATGAACAAAATAAACTGATGAACAAAATAGATCCAGAGACATAGAAGCATGGAACAGACTGATGGATCTCAGTCTGGGGGGAGAGATTAACCAAAGAACTTATATGCATAACCCATGGATACAGACAATAGTGTGATAAAGACCTGGTGTGGGGGGAGGAGTCACTGGGGGGAAAAAGGAAATATCTATAATACTTTCAACAATAAAGATAAACTTAAAAAATATATAGACTAGACTGAGGATACATATACAACATTTAGGCTAATTTCATATGATGAATCATCAGAATGATATATAGTCCATGAACATTTAACAGTATTTTAAAACTAATTTTGTCTCTACCATTTAATGTCAAAAATGCACAAAAGAAAAACTAAGTTTTACATATGTCTGTATCAGACAGCAAGTAGTTCTGTGAATATTGTTTGAATTAACCTTACAAACTCCCTGCCTCTTTCTATCTATTCCACAGAAGGAAAACAAAGTGGATGTTTTCATTCAACAAAGTCCTCTAAATCTGTGGTGCCATAAATGCACTTTTTCTGGCTGACAGATGTCAGATGGTTGCTAATCACAATTATGGCGAAGGGCTGTGTCTTCTTGGGAAAGGTGTGATTCACAGAAGATTTAATATGAGGGAGTGGTGGTAATTGTCTTCTATAACCCCTTCCAACCCCATAAAACGCCTCACAGAGGAAAAACCTCAAGTCAATGAAATGACATGAGAAGACGGTCTTCATATTTATTTTTTAGCTGAATGTTGAGAGTATCCCTGTGTGAGTACCAGCTTGGGCACTGGAGTCAAATGGTCACCCACTCACATACTAGCTATTAGGCCTTGGCATTACACAGTCTCTCTAAACTTTCATTTACTTATCGTAACAGTGTGATAATGATAGAACTGCACCACAGGGCTGTTATTTAAATTAAATGAGATAATATTCATGAAAATTAAGTATAGCATAATAATCTTTGCTATTCTGGGTAGTAAATTATCTCTGCTTCTACATTTCCTATCAAGTATTGTTGCAACAGCAACACATCATCTGCTCAATGTCACTACTGATAAGACAGTGAACTAATTTTTTTTTTTTTTTGCTGAAAAATTTGACCTCCATTTGCAAATACCCTCTTTCTAAGAAAATGCTGATTCATAGTGGTTTTAATGCTGACAATTAGAATATAATTATCCAATAACTGTAAAGTTACTTCTATCGTGTCCACTTTTAAGTATATGTATCCAGAGGTTGATTTCAGAAGTCCTGCAAATAGCCAGAAAAATTACTAATAAGGTAAGTTCCTACTGATTGTATATGTACTATAGGTATTGTATTATGAATTAAATCCTTAATCCTCACAACACTTATAGTGAAAGCTGTTGTTATACCCAATGCACATTTGAGAAAACTGAGCCCAGAAAGCTTACATACTTGCCCTGAGGCAAACCAGTACTATGTGGCAGAAATGCATTCATGACCAGTTTAATGGCACGGCATGCTTTTAGTAACTATAAGAAACAGCTTTTTCAAAATGCTGGGTTCACTCACATAAGGAAAGGTTTTCAGGATCATTTGACATAAGCTAGGAATTCATGTGAATTAAATAAAATGAGAGGCAATAAGTTCTATATTTAGAGTAGCTGATATCCTAGAGTGGAAAAATGATTTCAAGAGAGATATAGGAACTTGTGTTTTGTCCTGATCTAAATGACATCACAAAATAGTCAACTAAGTCTCTGATCAGGTAAGAGCAAAAAGAAACCCTGGCATCATAGTAGGCAAATTTAGTAAATATTCAGGATTCTAGTTTATCTCTGAGGTCTGAGGTCTTCACGAGGCTAATATGCTTGAGAGGAGTTTAGGGGTCTGCCCAACACCTATTGGAGCATGTTTGATTTTGAAAAGGACTGTTTCTAAAATGTTTGTCTAGGGAGGGTATACCTCACACTTTGTCTAAACACTCCTAGGGCTGGGGAGATGGTGAAGGATGCCCAGTCGGCAAAGAAAGGTCACTGGGAGATTTCCCCCAAGAGCTATCTTTTACTGCAAATGGCCTTATAGAGGCAGACATACTTAACAGGTTTTATCGTTTGTTCATTTTAAAAAATAAAGCCATCTGATGATTTTCAGGCCAACACACATAAACTGTGTGTACATGTGTGTATGTGTCAGTGTATGCATTTGAATTTGTGGACTGGAACCACACATGTTCAACTCAATGATTTCATTTATTTCATTTCCAAGGTCACCACACTATGTAGGAAATGTGTGTATTCTACATGAATATACCCCTGCTGTGTATACTTTTTTGTATTAAGTAAAGCTACAATTGTGATACTGTATTAAGATATTCTAGAACAACTGAAATTCCCAGATAATGGGTTATTTGCAGCAAATTCAGAGATTTTTCAGAATATCAAAAACAAACTGTTAGTACTTAATTTACCAATATTTATTTATTGAAGTAATTTTCATTTTCATTTCAATAATTCCTGTGACAACATAACTGAAAGCTCTTAACGTTATGAAAAAGCAACCTATTGAACAAAATCAAATCAGAGTAGTTAACATACTGCCTTATACATTCCACAAACATTTATTGGGCACTTACTGTGTGTCCAGGAGGAACTGGTGATCTATCAGTGAAGAAAACAGATTAAAACAAAAACAAAACATAAAAATGTCTGCCCTCAGTGTACTTTCACTCTATGAAGAGGTGTGCATGAATAGGAAGAGAAAGGAGGTCATTACAGAAACTGTTTGAGAGAGCAGCTTACCTTATATTTCAGGCCTCCTTTGAAATAGCCAACAAAATCAGTAGATTCATAGCCTTGAAGTTCTCTATTCTGCACCGGTTTGCCACCCAAATAGTCATCCATCTGCACAGTAAAGATGGCAGCTGCTGTGCTTTCATCCTGAGAACACTCCCTTCCTGAAATGGCAAATGATAGCGCCTCACTTATCAGGCAAGGGAAAGAATTATGGCAGAGATTCTGAGATATATATATGAATTATATATCAATACAACAAATCATCTTCAACAGAACAATCTTCTAAAAATATTATGTTGTTAATAACTAAAATAATACAGATCCCATCCAGGCAACTTCACTGAGGTAGAAATACCAATTCTTAAGAACCAGCGTCTTTATGTACATGAAAATCAGAGCCAGGAACTCAAGTTTTCTAAAAGACTTACTACATCTGAGCTGTGTGAAAGTCATAAATGATTGTAGAAATAGTAATAACTTTTATACATTTATAATACCTTGGCTATGGGCCAGACACCATGAGAGTGTTTTACATGGATGATCTCATTTAATCTCTAAGCAACCCCATGCAGCAGAAACTATGTCCTACCAAGTTATAACAGTGGAATGGGAGGCCTGGAAATGCCAAGCACCTTCCCTGAGGTCATAAAGTTGACCTTTGGTAGAACAGCACCCAGAGCCCATTTTCTGTGATTCTGAAGCACAGGCTCTTAGAAACTACACTACAAGATTTTTTTAATACTTAGACTCTCATGAGCTGTACGATTTTATGGTAGTAGGGACCTGGCATTTTCCTTTATGAATAATTGATACATAAAAGTTTAGAAGCTGTAACAATAGTTCACCTGGAACCTCAGTTGAGAATATTCACCAAAGTTGAAGAAAGAAAATCAATCAGCTATATTGAAGAAAAAACTGGATTGGATTTCTTTACAATTCCTCTTACTCTCAAAGGGGACCTGTGTAGTACAGATCTTCTCAGTAAAAAATCAGTAGCTAGAAGTGTATTTGACATTATATAAATTTTGTCAATGTGTTGTTGTCAAAGGAAATTAGGTAACACATGAAAAAACATCCCTGCAATTTTGCAGTTCAAAAGGACTGCAGTGTCATTCTTAAGCCCACTTTCCCATCCATAAATGAGAATACTAATAGAGGCATAGATATAGATTTGTACAGTGATGCTTTAAAAGGAAAACTTAAATCAAGATTAATACCAAGCTATTAAAGATGATGTGTTTGACTTAAACATCCTTACTTGTACAAGTTGAAACCCAAATCTCTTTAGGTAGATGTAAATGGACAGGCATGCAATTAATTAAATAGACTAGAAGTAAGTTAATTAAATTATACTACCACTTGTTGATGTTATGTATTGTGAAAGGCCAGGGAAAAGCAGTATAAATGAGCCAGAGTCCTTGCTCTAAAGAGGTTGGGAGATTTTTAATAAAACCAATAGCAGTTTTTGAATGTGAAAACCAAAGTCAAATTCAGTTGTATCATGATGAAATCCTAGCAAGTATTCAGAAACTTATGAACTTCACTTCATTTATTTTCCCTTTGCTAATTTTACTGATTTATGTTGTTTTGTGTTGTTATTTTATATCATGTTACATTATTGTATATGTGCTGTAAGCTTCTTTAAATTGTTTGGGGGATGTGACTTTATATGTAAAACTTAGATTTAAAAAGGAGGCTTAATAAGTAGGTTAATCAAAAAACCATTCATGAGTAACAAAAAAACTCTTGCCAAGTTAGGAATACTGGGGAATATCCTCAATTTGATAAATAGCATCAATTGTGTACAGCTAACATAATTCTTAATGGTGAAAAACTGAATATTTTCCCGTGAGATTGGGAGCAAGTCAAGGTTGTCTACTTTCATTACTCTTACTCAACATTATACAAGAAGTTCTAACCACTGCAATAAGGTAGAAAGAGAAAAGCAAACAGACTTAAAAGAAGAAATAAATGTTTCTATTTATAAATAAGAGGATTATCTACACAGAAAATTTTAAGATATCTACAAAATAATTTAGAAAACCTCCCAGAACAAGTGCATTCAGCAAGATAAAAATTAATTGATAACAAAAGGCAGTCTCATTTTTATATAGAAACCACAAACATGAAAAGTTGAAATTAAAAGCACCATGCCATTTATGATCAATCCAAAGAAACTAAGGTGTATATTAAATAGGTATATAATCTATATGCTAAAATTACAAAATGATAATGAAAAGAATGAAAGACCTTCATAAACATAAAGACATAGTGTCATGTATTGTAAGAATCAATAAAATAAAGATGTCAGTTTTCTCCAAATTGATCTGTAGGCTTAATGCTATTCCTAGCAAAATCCCAACAAGGTTTATGATATATTATACGAGTTGATTATAAAATTTATATGAAAAGGCATAGGCCCTAGAATAGCTAAAAGAATCTTGACAAAGAAAACTAAGCTAGGAAAAATAACTCTATCTGATAATAGTGTCCACTATGCAGCTACAGTAATCAAGACAGTGTGATATTGGTGGAAAAATAGACATACAGATCAGCAGGCCACATTTCCCCCAATGCTAACATTTTGTAAAACTATAGTATAGCCATAACCGGTTTGGCTCAGTAGATGGAGCATCTGCCCGCAGACTGAAGGGTCCTAGGTTCGATTCGGTCAAGGGCATGTACCTTGGTTGCGGACACATCCCCATTAGGGGGTGTGCAGGAGGCAGCTGATTGATGTTTCTCTCTCATCGATGTTTCTAACTCTCTATCCCTGTACCTTCCTCTCTGTAAAAAGTCAATAAAATATATTTTTTAAAAATTCTAACCTTTCAAAACAAAACCAAAAAAACCCTATAGTTTAGTATATACTAAAGTATCCTATCTGCCGAAACCGGTTTGGCTCAGTGGATAGAGTGTTGGCCTGCAGACTGAAAGGTCCCAGGTTCGATTCTGGTCAAGGGCATGTACCTGGGTTGCGGGCACATCCCCAGTGGGAGATGTGCAGGAGGCAGCTGATCGATGTCTCTCTCTCATCGATGTTTCTAACTCTTTATCTCTCTTCCTTCCTCTCTGTAAAAAATCAATAAAATATATTTTTTTAAAAAAGT
>NW_006383016.1:12175558-12178831 GCF_000327345.1 Myotis davidii
CCTAATCCCCCGGGGTGCAGGCCTAAGCCAGCAGGTGGTCATCCCCTGAGGGGTCCCAGACTGTGAGAGGGCACAGGCCGGGCTGAGGGGCCTCCCTCTCCCCCCACCACAGTGCACAAATTTTTGTGCACCGGGCCTCTAGTAAGTATATAAGTATAGTACAGCACAGAATACCACAACCAGGATTTGACAGTGATACAAGGCATTTACCTTTTTTCATATCTTCCCAATTTTACTTGTACTCTTGTGTTTCTACCTTTAATTCTATATAACTTTATCAGATATATATATATCCACCATATTGTCAAAGTATTGAATAATTACATCATCAAAAAATCTCTTATGTTGTCCTTTTATAACTATACCCACCTCCCTCCTGCATCACCCTGACCTCACCTCAACCCTAACCTCTTGTAACAACAAATTCAAAATTTTTTCATATCAAAAATGGTATATAAGTAAAATTATACAGTATGTAACATTTTGGCTTTTTCCCTCTTACTCAGCATAATTGCCTGAGCTTTATCAGAGATGCTGTGTGTATCAAAAGTTTGTTCATTTTCATTGCTGAGGAGTGTTTCTTATTATTGATGTGCCACAATTTTTTTTTTTAACCAGGCACCTGCTGAAGTATATCGGAGCTGATTCAAGTTTTTTGTCTATTTAAATGAAGCTGTTATGGACATTCATGTATAGGTTTCTACATGAATATAAATTTAATTTCTCTGGAATAAATGTCCATGAATGCAATTGCTGGGCCATATGGTAGTTGCATGTTTAGTTTTGTAAGAAACTGCAAAACTACTTTCCATAATCATATCCCTCATTTAACACCTCCCCCAAGCAATAGAGAAAAAACCAGCTTCTCCCATCCTTGCTGGCTCTTGTATAGGTAAGTTACTTGTATTGTAGTTGTATATTGTAATCCACTTGTTTAGATCCCCAGTGTTTTGCATAGAGCATAGCACAGACTAAGTATACCATAAATGTTTATTGCGCCCAACTATATTTATGTAAAGTTTAAAACTGGTAAGGAGAAATGGTGAGGGTGAGTGTTAGTAGCATAGCTCTGGAAGTGACAGACAGTAGCTTTATCATGTAGCCCTGTTCATGGACATGCTGCTGTAAGTAACCAGAAGCAGAAGGTGGGTGCATTTAAACCACTAGGTACAAAGCTGAAATGTGTAGGAAGGACCAATGCAACACTTTCAGTCATTCGCAAGAGATTCTTACACTTTGTAAACAAACATAATAAAATGAAATAATCTGAGACTTGCAAGGGTGTTATAGAAAGACACTGAGAGAGAGACCAGGCAAGATGACTCCATTCTCCTATTTGATGTCCCACTTCTCCCTTTCCTCCTTTTTTCCCTCTTCCTTGACCTGTTTCTTCATCTCTACCCTGTGCACCTTTTCCCACCCCAGTGTGATTTTAACCTCACTCTCTTTCACCTTCCTTCCAAATGATTTCCTTTAGTCAAACTTTCCTTTTCCTTGAACTTTCAGCTCTTCCTTTCAGAACTTACTCTCAATCTGTTTTATTAATCCGCATGAATTCATCCGAATTTAGGTCTTAGAGGGAAATATTACCAGATGAAATCCAGCTTGCTTTAGAGAACAGAAGCAGGAAGAGCTGAGGAACGATTCCATTTAAAGGCCTGTCGGCCCTTTTACTCTAGACTTTTCCATATTCCCCATGATCTCTGGATACGAGATCCCTCCCAGACACCCTCATTTTCCTTTTTTTCTGCAAAGGCTTTTCTGCTTCCCCCTCACCGCAGACAGGGTCCTTTTACAGTGTTTATCACACGTTACTGTCTTATATATATCATGTTTTGTCTTATTGCACCTCTGAGATTATAAATTTTCAGGGAAGTTTCAAAAATAATTAATATGCAAAAATGCATTATGTAATGCTGGGCACAATAAATAATTACTGAAGAAATTAACTTATTACTTAACACACTAAACTTCAGTTTCAGCAGATCTTTAAGATCATAAAAAGATTCTGCCCAAAGCATTTTCTATTAAATTTTTTAAACTTGGTGAGCACTAAGTAAATAATTAAGACTTAATAATTAATAGTGATTCTGTGTAAACCTTATAAGATATAGTACTTGAAGACCTTATATGGGTAAGAAGGAACCTATAGAATTAAAAAAAAACTATTCAAAGAACTCTTGCAACCCTCTAACAAAGTTAACTATTATTTATAGCAAGAAATGAAGTTCTTTCACATTTCAATTCACCAATGTGGCAAATGTAGCATTTCAGACACTTTTATTCATTTCAAATACAAGTTCTGGATAGAAAGACCAAGGTGAGGTCATTATTAATTCTATCGGCATTATTCACTAATGAACATGGTTATTTATATGTTAGGGTTTCAGTGTTGTGTTTTTGTTTTTGTACAAAACATAAAATAGACCACTGTCTATGAGGAATAGTAACATTACAATGGGACATCAAAATGCGTTTGGGACCCAGCTTTAGCATCCTCAAGCCAGCACCACATTTTAATATCCAATGCTACAATGAAAACAGTCCTTTCTCCCATAGACATTTGTGTATCCGCTCCACCTGTTGACTAACATTGAGAACATCACTTCTCAATGTTTTCTACCATTTTCTTTCTTAAAGTTTTCAAATGTTAGAAGTAAAAATAATGGCTGTCAGAGTTTCAGAACGTGTATGTGTGTGTGGTTTTCCCATAAGCTCAGGAATAAAACTAAAAATAAGAAACACAAGTCCCCGGGAGGCAAGCTAGTTTTAAAAGGAGTCAGTGAGGCTCAGATAATCGGCACGTTGTTACTAGTAGATGGGGTGTGCCCACTGGCACAGGAGCTCACGGGGAGAGGCAGGACATTCAGGATGTTTACGAGTAAAAGTAGAAGGTGGAGAAAGTAGAACACACAAGGCCCAGTGTCCTGAGAGTCTGGCGTGAGTGCAGCCCAAAATAATTGCCGCTGAAGGAGCTGATTTGTTCCAAAGTGTCCTTGTTCAAGTAGATAAATAATAAACTTTAAAATAATTATAATAAAGAAGCTCCTGTACATACATAAATAGGCCATATGAAGCTATTTATTTATAGGATAATATCTGCATTACTTGTTTCATTATTTATTTCCTGCTTCTATCCAACTTGGCCAGCATCATAAACAGGAATGTTAGCCACACTTGCCAGCCGCGTGGTGGAGGTGAGGATCCAGACTTAAAGCAGCCAAACAGGAATCACCGCAATTAGTAGAGAAATACGCGGGGGGGGGGGGGGGG
>NW_006383016.1:12178898-12188936 GCF_000327345.1 Myotis davidii
TTAACAAACAAAATAAAACCTCTCGCCAGCTGCGGGGGATGCCACAGAGTTGTTTGACTTCATCTCCTCCCCGAGAGGGAAACCAGGACTGAACTTGTCCGCAGATGAGAGCGACTTGGCTAGCGCCCAGGTGGGTGTGCCCAGCAGCGGCTCTGCCAGGCAGTGGGGTTTGGAGCTGGAAGGTGAAAGCGGGCGGAACCAGCCTCAAACCCGGGAGATGGACCCGGCAAAGGTCAAAGTCAGTGGGATAAGAGTGCTCCCGACTTGGCTGAGCCCAGGGTTTGCAGCTGGGAGAAGGTGGCCAGCCCCAAAGGCGCGGCCCCGTGGGGGCGCAACTGAAGCCAGGTCCCCAGGTCGCGCCCGTTTGCACCCTCCTTCCTCGCAGCAGGGGAGTCTCAGCTCCACGCGGCCTCGCCCCTCCCGAACCTGGGGCGTCCAGGTCTGGCGCCCGGGACCCTTACCCAGCCAGAAGTGCAGGCGGTAGGTGAAGCCGCGGCACGCCTTGCTCGTGTGCAGCACCAGGTACGCATCCCCGACGTAGAAGTCGCCGTAAGCGCTCCGGGGCACCGGCACCAGCTCCAGCTTCTCGATCCTCCAGACCTGCAGCCCCGCCTTCTTGCCCGCCCGGGAGAACTCCGGGTGGTACAGCTCCTGGGTCATGGCTGGCGAGCTACTCTCCGGAGAGGCCCCCTGGCGCAGGACCTGTTGACCTTGAAGTTGGACTGAACCGAGAGCGGCTGGAGGGACCCAGTTCCCCAGGATTTTATAGGGTTCGCCCTGCGGGAGGCGGGGAGGCGGGGCCCCAAACGGGAGGGGCTAAGTGTCCAGGCGGCAGTTACTCCAAAGGAGAGGATCTCTTCCCAGAAGGAGCGCAGTGCCTTCTCCACAACTCCAAAGCCTTTCCCGGGGGAGGAGGGAAATGGGAGTCTCAGAAACGTTGAAATCCGGAGGCAAGTTATAGAAATGCCTCCTCCGAGTCAGGCAACAGATGCAGGAGATTAACTAGATGGCGCATCGTTTTGAAAAAATTGGCTGTCCAGGTTACAATCATCTTAATAGCCGACGCCCTCATTTCCTTGGTCACTCGCTCCATATGTGATGGCTGAAGTTGCTCTCTGTCTTGACCTGTCCATTTCGAATATGCCTTGAAAACCAGCACGCCAGTTGTGAGAAGGATAAAAACCTGGAAGGCTGGGGGTCCTTACCCCAGGGACAGAGCTCTGTAATTCCGGGGGGTTCAAGAGCTGTGGTTAAGCTCTCGGCCTCCTTTGGTCAAGACAGTTGCTGAAAATAAGAGGCATCGTGCTCCTGGGGTGCTCTCAGGCGAGCTGTGTGTGGCTGTGACATTGTGCTCGGCCTGACTTGCCAGTTACCTGGCTTCAAAAATGTTCTCATTTTTCCCCTTCAGTTTTTGCGTCTCCAGCACAGGCGAAGCACTGTAAAATATAGATGGAAGTTTACTATGTATTTTGCAATCATTTAATGAAGCTGAAATGGCAAAGGAGTTTACTGTTATTTCAAAAGCAAATCGCTCACCATGTAAAGAGTAAGAAAGATGATTTTTATGCATGTACATTTTCTGTTATTATTTCCCAAATTGCAGGTCTCTGAAAGTCACTAACAATGTATGATTCACTTATTTCCTTAGTAGTTTAATAGATATTATGTGACCACAGTAAAAAAAAAAAATCAAAAGTACAAGATGTACAATAATGTTTATCTCTATTTCACCTGCCACTTTTTAAAAAATCTGGAATTTTCCTGTTTTGTGTGTTATCTGTTATAGGTTGCGATCCCGGTTGATAAATTTCACTAGCTACATTCTCTTTTTTCCCTCCTGGTCCAGACAATGAAGGGCAGGTGTGTCCGGCTCCTCTTACAGATGAGGAAACTGAGGCTTTGGAACTTGTCAGAGGTCATTCGGCTGGTGAGTGGCCAAAGAGAAATTCAAGCTCTCTGTGTCTAATGCAAAAGCGCATGCTGTTTGCAAAAACTTACTCTTTCAGTCCACATTATTTGGACAAGGTTTGTTCACATAAGTACACGTGATATTTTTATTTTCTTCCAGCTTGTTCCTAGAGAGGCTTCTGATCTAGTGTGTCTAATGCAACACCAAGAAGTTTAAACTTTGTTCTGAGTCATTCATTGTATGACTTGATTTCCTTAGCTGTAAAGTGGAAATCATTTTGTTGTTATTGTTGTTTTCTCTAGGGAAAAAAGTTATGAGAACTGAGCTCTGGATTTAAGATAGAGTTATTAACTTAGTTTAATTTCAGTTTTAGTGATAATTCTGTTCCTTTTATGAAGAAATAAAAAGAAAACTTTGGTATAGGTAAGTGAAATTCCCTCTCACTTAGACAAGGTCTGAGGCAAATGCCTAGAATGCACCAAAAAAGTTCAGTAATCAAGATCAATACTATTTTGAGGTAGTATTTTAAAAATTTTAAATTAATGTGAAAAATCATGATCAAAATACCAAATTTTCAAATAAAGGCAGTATTGTTAATAGTGCTTCACAGGACCATGTTGAAAGCTGAGGCCTTAAAGGAAATACTGATCTCCCTTTACTTACACTTTTGATATTTGGTTTATCATTTTGGCATTAATTTTGATATTTTAAAACATATTGCATTAAAATATTATTGATCTTAATTACTGATTTTTTTATTTTATTTTTTGCCATCTCCCTTAAATATTGTGCCTGAGGCAAGTGCTCACGCTAGCTCTTACCTGGCTAGGCAATCTCTGGATTCAAACTTGCAACAGCTACCTAATTGGTCCTGCCAAGGTCAAGTTCAGCATGCGCAGTCTCATCATTCCATCCAAACATGCTTCTCCTATTCTTCCTAATTTCATTAACAACATGATTTCATTTTGACTCAGCAGCCTCATTTTATCTCCATGTTCATTCAACTAGGGCATTGGTCTGCAAACTGCGGCCCCTCGAGTGTGGCTCTTCCACAGAATACCACATGCGGGCGCACATGTACAGTACTATTGAAACTTCGTGGCCACACTCAAGGGGCCAAAGAGCCACATGTGGCTCCTGAGCCGCAGTTTGCTGACCACTGAACTAGGGTGTCCAGAATTTTTCCCAGCTGCCCACTCTCTTGTTATTTCTCTGATTTCCATCTTCTGCTTCCCATCTTCACTGCCAGTGTGCCTACCTCCCCCTTCTTTCAATCCCTTCCCCCAGTGATCTGCAGAGGATGGACCAGTGTGGTTCCCCGGGGACTGTGAAGTTGTAGCCTCCAGGTAAAGCTACTCAGGTGACTATGCTTATAATGTCTAGCCTCCCCTTGGCTCTCTTCCTACTACTAATATTAATAACCTAGCTAGTTACAACAATAACAGTAATAGCTGCTGAAAAGATGTCACTGAATAGTTGATTTTGGATTAAGTTACTTTAAAAAATCAAGTTATCAATCTTCTCTCAGTCTAGTTAGAAACAGCCAAGATGGGTAAGTCTTTTATTAAAAATAAATAATAAGAGTCAGGAGGTTTGAGGTGTCAGCTTGTGTTTGAATTCATGGTAGGTGATCTTCTAGAATGTTAATGACTAAGGAGAAATGTTGCATAGTTTAATCCTGGAAATAAATAACTAAGTTAAATAGTATAATTGATTCATTGTGCATGCAATTCATTGGGATGAGCTGTTAAACACACACACACACACACACACACACACACACACACACACACACACACACAACTAGTTGGCTTCAAATAATCTTCATTCCCCAAGTCGTAGACTCTTCGAGTTGAAAAACTCTTATTTTCTTTCCATCACTGCATTGTGACCACAGAGTTGTTGAAATTAAATATATGCCAAAGACAGGAAGTGGACTTTTGTCCAAGGAGAAAAAAATGCCTCCAGAGTGCTATTTATTTGCTTTTCTTTGATTACAAATAACAAAATAATACAATTGATAATAGATTTCTTGTACTGGTAGTCCTTAAAGGGAACCAAAGTTTTGCCACCCCCAAATCTGTGCCTTTTGGGATATTGATTTTAAGCTGGCTCCTGAGAAACCTAAGTCTCAGGAAGAATGTTTGACCCTCCCCCCTCTTCTGCCCAAGAGACTTGTTAGAAAAACCGTGAAAGAAATCTTAGCATATTCACCTTAGTCTAATTTGAATTGAGTATGGTGGGCGGGAGGACATCTAGCAGGGGCATGTTTACTAAGTTACCCGCCCCCCACTCACCCCCACACACATCTCATTGTTTTGGGGTTGCCTAGCAAAAATTTACTTGCAGGCTCTCCCTCAATTACCTGCAAATTGCGCATTTTCACTTCTAAAATCTAAAACTACACCCCTCCTTTCTCTCCTTTGTCCAAAATGTCATATATACCCAATTTTGCCTTACTGTCTTTGGAATTTTCATGCTTATATGAATATTCTGTGCATACACACTACAAATTTGATTTTCTCCTGTTAATCTGTCTCTATTAGTTTGATTATTAGCCCAGCTAAAGAACTTAGAAAGTAGAAGGAAAAGTATTATTTTTTTAGCTCCCACATTCTTCTGTTAGTAACTTATGTTTGATTTACCGAATTATTTGAAGGTATAAGCATAGAAACTGGAGTTCGAAAACTTGAGTGCTTTGAGGATTAAAAGAGATCATGTATGGCAAAGCCCTGAGAACAGTCAATATACATAAGGTTAATTAATAATCAGCAGGGATCTTAGCCCCAGTACTTATCAAAGATATGTTATGATTAAAGTGAAAATATACTCTAAGGAAGGTATTTCATCCCTCCTCTCCATACTAGACAAACTAAAACTTATTTTTTAATTCACCATTTTTCTAAAAAAAAGTATCAATCAGGATCTAGCACTTTCCCTTTCACTAGTGAGTTACTTAAAAATTACACATGCTATAACTATACAGGCAGTCATGCCTCAGTAAGTACTAAGGTGAAAGTTTTATTAGCCTTCAATGTCTGTCGTTTTGATTAATAATCTGTATATTGTAAGCCTGCTTACTATAGTAGGTTAATTCAGCACTTTCTTCTTATATTTTTATATATCTTCAAATATATAAAACTGTTTGTTATTATTATTATTATTATTATTATTATATAGAAAATAGCTAACCCCTGTAAGATTATTGAGAGAGGACATCATTATCAATTTGGGAGATTACATATTAGAGAATGCTTATGACTAAAAGAAAGGTTGAGAATCCAAGGTCTCGTGAAGATTTTTTATTTTAAAATGATAATTTTTGCTTTAAGCTTATATTTATGTGAATAGAGATCTGAAGATAATTGTGGTTTTAAAATATAAAATTGAGCTAAAGTTGCTTGAGATTATAACAGCTTTTGTTGCTCTGATTTTTATAAATGTGTCTATTTATTAATAATTACAATTAACATGTTATTCAGTTTTGTTTGTAGCCCTGAGTTTACCAGCTTGTGAGAAATAACTTCATATTTTCAAGGAATATTTCAACAATTACTTAATATTCACATGATCAGATCATCATTTTGTTGTGCAGGTACTTACAAAAATAAAGGTCATTAGTTCACCTAAACCTAAAATAGCAGATTGTTTAGAAAAGTCAAGATTTCCTTCCCACTGACCAGAAATCACTTCCTTCAGCTAATTCTCTTCTTGATTCAACATCACTTAATATGAGTTTAAATTAAGCAACTTGACTGGTATTCCTTTCACTCTTAGTTTCCCCTAATCTTGATATTTTGAGACTTCCCTGAAATAATAGGTTTCTATGGACTATTCAAATTTATCGGAAGGATTGCTGAAAATATTTTATTTTATACATTTCAGAGAACTCTATATTCTGCATCTGACAAAACTAGGAAAAAGTTTTGTCTTTATCTAATGGCACAATAATAAGTTTTAGCAATAACATATCAAATGGAAAACATTTAGAACACGCATGTCAAACTTGCGGCCCACGAGCCATATGCCTTCTTTATTTGGCCCGTGTTAGCCTTTGAGTTTGACATGCTTGATTTAGAAGGCTTTTATCTGATTGGAAAAATATAGGGGGAAAAAGTAGGAACCCCAATATCTCATTACTGTTCAACAGGGTACAGAAAGTCTTGGACAATACAATAAGATCAGAAAAATAATAAAAGATATTAACAATTACTAGGAAAAAATAAAACCTCATTAATTACAGATAATAATCTGAAAATAAAAAGGCTAAGAAATCTCCTAACAAACTAATAGAACTAATAAGAAAGTCAAACAAGATTATTAAATGGTTAGAATGTGTTATAAAATGAGATGCAAATTCAAAAAATTTTAAATACTAAAAATTGTATGTGTATTTGATTTCTGAGTAAAAAAAATGATTTCTTAAACAATACCCAAAATATCATGAAATATAAATACAAAGGGAAAAAATGTATCACTTTGATTACATTCAATTAAAGATGTGGCCTCAAAACAGGACAACAAAGATAAAATTAAATGATGGGTGGTAGACTGTGAAAATATTTTCACTTTCTGAAAATGACTAAGGCTATCAGAGATATATAGAAACAAAAAGGATGCAGCCAAAATAAAGTCAAGGAACTTTATGGAAAAGTAATGTGAACTTATGGAGTAATCTGGCCACTAAATATATGAAGAGTACTCATTGATTTAGGCCTCACTATTAATTGGAAGAACAGCGTAAACAGTATTTGAATGCTTCCTATGGTTCAGCACTATAGCACTTTCTTTAAAAAATATTTTTATTTATTTCAGAAAGAAGGGAGAGGGAGAGAGGGATAAGAGAAAATCATTGATTGCACACCCCCTACTGAGGATCAAGCCAGCAACTGGGGCATGTGCCCTGACCGGGAATCAAACTGCGACCTCTTGGTTATAGGTCGATGCTCAACCACTGAGCCACACCAGCGGGGCAGCAAGTACTTTTAAAATATAATTGTTCTGATCCTCTTCGCAAGTCTATAAACTATATATTATTATTATTGTCTCATTTTACAACTTAGCCAGCAAAAAGTTATACAAGTATTAAGTGATAGAGCTGGAATCTGAATCCAGGTGGAATGGCGTTGAGGCCATGTACCTAACCACTATCCGCTAGGACTCCATTGATTTTGTTACACTATTCTAGCATCAAAGGCTGGTGAGGGGTGAGGAAATGAAAAATCTCATGGAATAATGCAAGAGGGGGGCTCTAACATGATGTGGCCATTTGGAGAGCAATCTGGCAACATTATGCGAAAGCTGCAGCCACATACTTTGTGCCCTGAAGTTCCACTCTTGGGTGTCTACTCCAGAAATGCTCTTCACAGATGTACAAGGAGAAAGGCACCCTAGGAGTTGAAAAATAGGTAAATGTATGAGTACAATGTGGTATATGGACATGCATGACGGGTATACTGTGCGGTATCAGAGCCAATGAGCAGCATGGAAAGGATAGCAGTGTGGGCATATCAAAACTATACAGTTGAATAAAATAGTAAGAAACAGGACATGATGCCATTCAAACCATACCTATATTAATACAAATAAATTTCATGAATGCACATGAAAAGACCATGAGCCATGTAGAATGTGAATTAGAAGAACGTACATTAACTGCATGTGAGTAGTTGCCAAGTAGGGGTGGGAAGGGAATTGATGATGGAGGAAAGAATGGGAAAAATAATGAAATAAAACAAAAGAGGGAAGGTGCACTGGTGGACGATAAACATTTGCCATGAACCAAGGAGAACGATCAACTAAATTCTTTACTATGAACCAAGGAATACAATCAATTCTGAGATCCAAAACCCCAAAGCAAAACAAAGTAAAAATAGCAATAAAATTTAAATTCTATCATCTATCTACCTATCTACCTATCATCTACCTATATTTGATTTTTTTTTTATGTTGGCATATAAATACATAAAATTTAGACCTATTCTAATAAACATTGTATAGGCATTTAAATAAACTGGGGGGCGGGGTGAGTTTAGAGAATAGCACAAAGAGAATTATTGGAGCATAACAGTGGTTCTAATTCCATTTTTTTTCAGTAGTGTACTCTCTTTGCTAAAGAAAAACCTTTAATTCAGGAAGTGTTTCACATGAATTGTAAAACCTGGGTTACTGATCGACTATCTTATTAGCATCTGGTGTAAGAATGTGTACAAAAATACTTGTTTCTATGACCTGAAATCTTGCAGCCTTGCAAACTAACTATTATTATAAAAACATTCAAATAATTATTGAGGATCATATGGGTTATACTGCATCTATGTTGTCCTTTTTTGGGGGGTGGGGTGGGGGAGGAAGTCTAGTTTTAATGCTTAGAATGACCCATTTAATATATTTACTTATTGATGAAAGAAATAGCAAGGAGGAAACAGCTTGGCCTGTACTTAATGTAAGAGAAGGCAGAAAAATGTTTATTCCCTTTAAACTATATTCTTCCTAATGGTCATAATTACATACTATCCTCATGCATTTATGATCTTTATTATGTGACTGCAATATTTAATTACTTAAATAATGACAAAAATGCAACGTTTCTTTAAAATATAGAGGTAAAAAATATAAAAGCATCTTGTTCAAATTTAGATATATAGTTAAATATTTATGAATAAATTGTCACAATGTCTGTGATTTACCTTGAAACACTCCAGGAAAAAAGTTGGGGAGGAAAGAATGGAATGAAATTGGTAAGTGATAATAATAGTTGATACTAAGTGATGCGCATATAGGGGTTCACTATTTTCTTAGGCCAACTTTTGTATAAGATTAAAATTCTCCATTATCAAACGTTTTTTCTTAAAGAAATTATAAATGGGGGTTTGGTGTGATTTTAATAATTATTTTACTATAATTGCTTTCCGAAATATTCATGAATGAATAAAGCTTTCAGAGCTGTATGGCTGAATATATTTAGAAGAGTTTAAGATACCAGTCCAAAAGGCCAACCCCATTGAGGATGTACCCCATTTCCAAAACAACTGGCAGGTGGGGTTGCTTTTCTGTATGTGTGGCAATCATTGGAGAGTCCTCTTCCTCTCCAAGTTCATGTGGGGCAGCTCTTGTCTACAAACATTGCTTTTTCTCTTGAGCAAAATCAAACCATCGGTTATTGAATATTTATGATAATCAAGTAACTTTGTGGAAGAAAAGATTGTGTTTTTTGCAATTTCCAAAAGACAATTTAAAGAATAATCGCCCAAATGAACATTAGTGAGTGAAATTGGTTAATGTTATTGACGTAATTTAAACTAGTGGCTAATCTGTTTCAGGGAGAATTTTCTATAAAATAGTTGAAAATCAGTACATTTATTTTGAAAGTTCATGATCATTTTAACATTTTAAATTGTGAGCACTGAAGTCTAAAGGAGAATATTCAGAGGCAGATGAGAATAACTCTAGAGGACTTTGCCAAGCAGGCTTTCCATTTAACAATGTAACAACCTGGCTTCTTTCTCTTCTCATATCAAGTAAATTAAGCTCATTTTTCTAGAAAAGGGTGACATCATTCAAAAGGTCATCAGGAGCTTAACTTTCTTTTGTCATCTGGATGACTGAGGAGATTTTAATACAGTTCCTCATATTGTGGTGACCCCCCAATGGGCTGTTTTCTGTCCAGTTGTGCAGAAAGAGAAAAAAGAAAGATGATATTCCCTTTCCCATCGTAAATCCCTGAGCTTTAGGGCAGACCTTTGTTGAGGAGAGCAAAGAAGTTGTAAGATTCAAGTTTTAATTTAGAATAAGTGAGACTTCCTTCCTTTTCTTTTTCTCTCTCTCCTCTCCTCTCTCTCCTCTCTTCTCCTCTCCTCTCCTCTCCTCTCCTCTCCTCTCCTCTCCTCTCCTCTCTCCTCTCTTCTCCTTTATTCCTGGTGGTGGGGGATGCTGATCTTAATGGATTCCTTGGGCTTTCTGGTTTCTGTTTGGGTTTAGCCAGTGAAAGATGCAGCAGGAGACTGGAGGGCAACAGGCAAGAGGGTTTGAAGTATTCATTCCCACTGGAATGCTGCAGTTCTGTTGTTGTCTGTGATTTTCCATGACCACAGCTCCTGCATGGTAGCTCTCCAAACCCCAACATCTAC
>NW_006383016.1:12190365-12193203 GCF_000327345.1 Myotis davidii
TTATGAATCGTAATGTAAATATCTGATATGCAGGATGTATTTTCATTGTTACAAATTGAATATAATTAAAGCATAGTGATTAATCACAAAAACAATATGTAATTAAATATGTTTTCCGATGGTCTTAGGTGACACCTGTGAAAGGGTCGTTCGACCCCCAAAGGGGTCTCGACCCACCGGCTGAGAACCGCTGAGCTAAAGGAACTGAAGACTACCTCCTTGTCTGGGATCCTTGCTTTTATTAACACAATTTGTCCTAAGGCAAGATGGAGATAATACACTTCAAAGGGTAAGGTTTCAAAGGGTACAGAAGCATTGTCAGTTTGGGGGAATTAGCCTACGGCTGTTCAGGTGTTTGGCCAGTAGGAGGCAATAGCATGTATTAAGATGCCCTTTAACTGTCTGGCAGCCACAATCAGTTTCCTATTCAGGTTTGGGGAAATGCCTTTAGCCATTCCCAACAGGTAACTACATGTGTGACTCAACCCTGTTGAGTCCCCAAGTCTCATCAACCTTTTGATGAAACTCTTGAAATTATGACATGCTGGAATTGGTTCCCAGCAAATCATTTTCTAAAATTTTGTTTTAAAATCTTGTGGGAATATAAATGACTTCAAATTTCTTTGTTTTGATAAATATTTGCTAATTATCATTTTAATTAAAAAATAAAAAAGAGGTAGATACTCATACCACTGACATTTTTATTACATGAATTATCCTATCTTTTTCCCAATTTAACAATGAAAACTAAATGGAATAAAGTCAAATAAGGATTTAATAGCTCTGTTTGCAAAAGCAACATTAAGTGGAAAGATGAGGCAATGAGTGATATCATTTCCCAAAGAATGTTCTACCTAATAAAAATTCCTTGGAATTTTAACAGTTGCGCCATGAACAGGAAATGTATTCTTTAGAAAAAATAAATGTAGCAAATACTGGATTAAATACATAATACAGGTGAGTTTACTCTTGTCCTTTTACTTCACATTATAACCCAACTACTTTTAATCACTTCTGGTAAATACACTGATGTGAATCCCCTTCTTCTCTTTCCTGAATTATTGCAATAGCCTCCTTTGGAGGTCCCCCACTTCAGTCTATGCTCAACAAACAGCAGAGTGTTTTGGCTTTTGTAAAATGCAGTTCCCGCCCAGCAGTTGTTGTTCAGTAGTTGAGCATCGACCTCTGTACTAGGAGATTTCTGGTCAGGACACATGCCTGGGTTGCAGGCTTGATCCCCAGTGTGGGACACACAAGAGACAGCCAGTCAGTGATTCTTTCTCATCATTGATGTTTCTATCTTTTTCTTCCTCTCCCTTCCTCTCTGAAATAATGTGTATGTGTGTGTGTGTGTGTATACACACATATATATACACAAAATTAAAATTAAAATAAAAGGCAGTTCCCATCATGCCATTCCTCTGCTCAAAACCCTCCAATGTCTTTACATCTTAAGTCAAAATTCTTTCAATAGCTTACATGGTCCTCTTTATAAGAGCTACAGCTTGTAAAGAGGGCCTGGAAATAATATCCAGGCTTCTTAACTGCAAAACTTGGCCCATTAACCATTATGTTACATGTAGGGATAACTTCAAAATTAACTTTTCTAACCCTTATCAATGAAATAGCTAAACATTTGCTGTACAAATTAAAATTAAGGATTTATCATTCTCTTTACCGGAAGAATAATTTGTTTTCCACAAAAGGCAGGAAGAAACGGTACCCCTCAAAATGTTTTTTATGAGTAACTATAGGAACAAACAATTTTTTTCATTACATCAAAAAGTATGGGAGAGAAGTTTCTCATAGTAATTCTTCTTCTTTTTGTAGTGGAATAAAATTCAACACTTTTGTTCTATCTCAGTCTTACTATATATGTTTGGCTTATAAACTGCTCTTATTTGATAGGTAGAAAGCAGAAGAGATTAATTCTGATTCTCACTATCACAAAATACAATTTTAAAGGTTTTTGAATGGAAATTTTCAACTGAAATAGAAATGGATTTAGGCAAAACTCATTGCTTTGTGATTTTGAAAGTCAGAAGTCTCATTGAGGAAATATAGCCAAGGGAAATAAAATGCGGCCTCATAATAAGAGTGGAGTTTTTCTTCTTTTAAATTTAATTTATATAACTACAAATGTTCTAGTTACTTAAATTATGTGCCTTGTATACACTATCTAATTTAACCTTTATAACAATGTACATATGTTTTCATATATATGTGTTCAGTATATACTCATCACTACCATTTTATAGATGGGGAGGCTGAGCAGGTTACTAGTTTGTCAAAGGCCACACTGCTTATGAATGGAGAATCTGGAAATCAAACCCAGGTAATTTTGTTTTTCATAAATGGAAAGTCCAGATCTCTAACTACACAAGCAAACATAGGAAACAGTTTTCAAGTGTCTTTTCATCTTGAATTTTATCACTGGGAAACCACTTTGCTCAACGATATCTCCTAAACTATGAAGTATTAAGACATTTTATTTTTCTACAGAATTTGATGTGCAAAATAAGGGTTGCTATTCTCTTGAACTTGAAGAATGCCTTCTCCATATTTTCTAGGATAATAGACAAAACTTAAAAGCAAAGATAACTGCTATTTTTTTTTAATGACTGTGGAGAAACATTCCATTTTTTTTCACTTGTTGAAGCACAAAGTTGAAATATATAAATTTCAAACTATCTTCCTTTTATAAACTTTTATTTACTTACTTTAAAATATTTTTTATTGCTTTCAGAGAGGAAGAGAGATAGAAACATCAATAATGAGAGAATCATCGATTGGCTGCCTCCTGCACGCCCCACACGGGATCCAGCCCGCAACATGGGC
>NW_006383016.1:12193240-12194912 GCF_000327345.1 Myotis davidii
CAGAATGAACCCGGGACCTTTCAGTCCACAGGCCAACACTCTATCCACTCAGCCAAAACAGGTAGGACCTTTTATTTACTTTTAAACTTCTGTTAGCAGATGGGCAGAGCTCTTTAACTCTCATAATCCTAAGAGAAAAATTGAAGATTATGTAAATTTAAAGGGTCGTGGCATTAGGAAGGTTGAGAACCACTGCTTTAGCTGAAGGTCCTCTGACCCCGAATGCCTTTCAAAATTATATCTTGTCTCCGGACTCGTTATTAGTCTCTGGATTCCTATGTCATCTACGCACAGCCTTCTCCAGATTCCTGAACACTTCTTGATGCTGGGACAAGAACCCTGGCAATGATTTTAATTAATATGTTAAAGGAAAGACTTATCCCCCTCTTATATTATTATAAATTCTCCAAGCCTAATCTTCAAGGACATTTTGTTGTTGTTAATCCTCTGCAAAGACACTTTTCCACTGATTTTTAGAAAGAATGGAAGGAAAGGAAAGGGGAAGAGAGAGAGAGAAACATCCATGTGAGAGAGACATATGGATTGGTTGCCTCCTGCATGGGGCCCTTCGGGGCATCGTGGATCAGCCTGCAACTGAGATAGAAGGTATGTGCCCTCGACCAGAATCAAACCCGGGACCCATACAGTTCTCAGGCCAACACTCTATCCACTGAGACAAACTGTCTAGGGCCAAGAACATTTTTTGTCTCAGAGATCTTCTCTCTTTTAATACATTTGAGTGTCTGAAATAAACTTCAAAACATATTTTGAGGGGGTGGGGGAAGAAAAATAAAGATTCAGGATGTGATTCAATGTGCCATAAACCTACAAAATAAATGTTGATTGTCTTAGTCCATGTCACCATATAAATATGGACATAAAGTTCATATGTATAACTTGAATTTTTTTGAGAAATAGATACGTACTACCCTAAGATTTCTGAAAAGAAGTCTACTTCTGAGAACAATTTAAACCTTAAGAAATGGTGCTGTACCACAAAGTAAACTTTTCTCTTTTTTGTCTTTGGGAAATCCTCCTGGAAAAGTACCCTATTTGTATACTTCAACTCTGGTTGCTACATTGTTCTCTATATTTTTACCTTTTACCAGTTATATCACCCCTAATAGTATGATATTCATCCTGAGTGAATTCTTCTTGTCATGGTGAAGGATGCAAACAAATAGAATTTGCAATGCCTGCCTTAGGGAAGCTTGGTAATGAGTAAGCATTATTCTTGCTTATCTGCTTCTTAGCTTAACCTGAGGCTAGAACATCACTTGGACTCGGCTTTAACAGCAAGGACAAGTTTTTGTCAGCATTTCCAGGTATGGTTGAGAGATCTAGCAAACTAAATCAAAACCATGATGAGAGTATTCTTATCACTGTTACAACAAGGGAATTTCAGTGTAGGCAACTTTAGTTTGAAAAGTTATTAGTTGTTTTAGAACTTTTGTGTGCTTCTGGAAGAGTGCATATTTCCCTAGAATCCAGGACAATGCCCAAGTCCATCTATGTTTTTATAAGGAAATGCACAGAAGATAAACATTCAAGAGAGATTTCAGGAAGCCCTATGTTGTTCTGGTCCCTCAGCTTTCTAAAAGAACAAAAAAAAAAAAAGGGTGAGATCAGAATTTCCTGAATCAGCTTCTATAAAGGGTGAGGCTTACCTGAC
>NW_006383016.1:12195650-12198150 GCF_000327345.1 Myotis davidii
CTGGCCCTGGTCACCTTGCTGTGGTGTCAAGACTTTCCTGAGTGAGGCAGGCCAGGAGAGACCCTCCCGCACCCTGGCCTGGGGCTCAGTTGGTTGGGCGTTGTCCCGGGAAACAAAAGGTTGCAGGTTCGATTGTGATTCCGGATCAGGGCACATACCTAGTTGCCAGTCCATCCCCAGTCGGGGAGCCTATGGGAGGCAGCCGATCTCTGCCTCTCACAGCTCTCGCTCTCTCTCTCTCTCTTCTTCTCCTCTTCTCTCACTTTCTCTCTCTCTCTCATCCATGTTGTTGCATATAGTAAACTTTTTGTGCTGTAGTTAGCAATAGTCTATGATTTTCTGGAACTGCCTTTGAGTCACTTGGTAACGGACAGCCATGTCATTTCCTTTGTGGTTGGACCTTGTATTAGGCTACAAGATAGTAGTAAGCTTAAGCACAATATTGCCTATAGAGGAGAAGCCCCTGCTGTTACTGTAATAATCAAGATGTTCTCATATGCACATTGGGATCTTTGCAATTTGAACTAAACTTTGAAAGGCTAAGTCTGCACCCTAAGTCATTGGTGGGTTGACTTCATACCTACACTTATAAATATGAAAGGAATTTCTGCCCCTTTGAAGACAGTTTTCTGGCCATCCATCTCCTCTTTATGTATTTATCTGTACTCCGGTCCCCTTTGAGAGCTGTCTGCTGAAAATTCCCCTAGATTCCCCTCATTTACACAAATCCATAGATTAATCTTACTGAACTAATATCTCTCTCTCTCTCTCTCTCTCTCTCTCTC
This sequence comes from Myotis davidii, assembly GCF_000327345.1. Taxonomy (NCBI): domain Eukaryota; kingdom Metazoa; phylum Chordata; class Mammalia; order Chiroptera; family Vespertilionidae; genus Myotis; species Myotis davidii. Next base: position 12,196,436 of record NW_006383016.1, read on the forward strand.
TCTCTCTCTCTCACACACACACACACACACACCTTTCAGTCAACTCATAACTTGGAAATTTTATATATTTTATTTTGTACAAGAAAATGCATAGCTTTTGAAATTTTATTCATAAAATATAGCAATTGCTAAGTGTCGTGTGCTATGTTCCAAGTGTTTCACAAATATAAACTTTTCATAACTTCTAACTTTTCATAACTCTGTGTAGTTGGTACTATAATTATTGTCATTTTACAGGTGAGAAAACTGAGCCACAGAAAATTAAGCAACTTTTCCATGGTCAGGCAAAGCCGTATTGTCATCATTAATAACAATAATAAGTGAATCAAGATGATAGGCCGTGCCTAGGATAGTACCCATTATTCCCATCTTACAGGCGAAGAACTGAGGGAGAGTGGGCAAGTAATCTGCCCAAGTTCCCGTGGCAGGGCTGGGAGGCAAAGCCAGACTTTCTGCCTTCTAAGATCACTATACTGACTCCTGCTGTCTGGATTTAGGTTTCTCCAGAAGTAGACACAAGGATTCCAGGGAAACCGGAGGTGATCCCCAAAACAGAGGTAAGAATGGGAGAAAGTAAGACACGAAAAGGAAAGAAGCCAAGGAAGTGGGTCGACTGGAGCTTACCCCTCTTGGGGAGCCTGGCGGAACACTGTAGAACAGCCATCAGGACTGTTGCTGGGTGATATTAAACACCAGTGCTTCTGACCTGGGGCACTCCAGCAGCCAGAGGGCCTTCGGCAAGGAGAGGAAGTTAGGCAGAAATGCTCCGGCAAGATAGACAGAGAGGATATAGGCGGCACCAACAGTGTCTGCCAAACCTGGAATTTTGACATGTCACTGGTAATTTTCCAGCATTCCACTGAAACCCAGGAAAAAATAATAATCACTTGTCAAGGGACTGGATTCTTTCTGGCTCCACTAAAAATGGTTTAAGCACCATGAAAATACTTATTTATAGTTTCTATGATTGTGGCGCTTCTATAGGTTGCCACCTTATTAAAGGTGATAAGTAAAAATCGACCTTTTTAGTATTATGCTGTTATAAGTATTACTATTAAAATATATTGCCATAAGTTTATTTTCTAACTTATTAATAACTTGATGATAACGACTTATCTGTACTTAGTGTAATGCTTAAATTTTAATCCAAAATGTCTCTTTCATAATTTGTCACAAAGTTTGGTAAATTACATTGGTACTGCATATATAAGAAAAAGATTATACTATTACTAATAAATACTGTCTTATTGTATTTGGAATTTGATTTTTCCAAATAACAAATATTTCATTGGCAAAATGCAACTTTGGGAATTTTATTATAGCATTTAAAACTTGTATATAAAAATGTGAAAGAAAGTAATCTAAGATTCAAGATACTTTACAAACTATTCATTTCATGGTGAAGACCAGTACTTCATTTATTCTTGTGAAAGTAAATCAGAAATGGTATTTTAAACTGGATTAAAAATAAGGGAATCTATTCAAAATTTGGCAACTTAATCTTAAATGCACATAGAGTTGCATATTCTATTTCTGGAGCTGAACTTATTTCAGGAACATAAAAAAATTAAACAAAACTAAAATATTTGCGGAGCCTGGAATAGCATGAACTGTGATTGCTTTTAATAAGTTATAAAAGAAAGTAGTTTTTCTTTTAGATGGTTTAAATGCACTGGCTTAAACTGAAAGAGGATTTGTACACTTTCAGAAGCTAA
>NW_006383016.1:12203150-12234617 GCF_000327345.1 Myotis davidii
ATTTTAACAATATTTACATTCATGACTGTCTTTGAAAAATAGTTATGTCTAACCAAATAGCCCATTTATTATATTGTTCCAAGTCAAACTAAATCTATGTGATTTTCCTCATCTAAATCAGAAGATTCCAAATGACCTGGGAAGACGTAACAGAACTACATTGGTCAGCCAAAAGAAGTCTTAGTATTTTATTCTGATTTCTACCACTCCAACGCAAGTCCTAGTTATTTAAATGTGCTACTATCATAATATTTTTAAGTACATGAGCCCTAGAAAAAGAGATATCCTACCCATCCAACATCAAAATTAGTGCTTCACATGTCTTGGGGGAGGAGATGGACAGGAAATTGCCAGATAGAGAACACATACAATTCATATAAAGTAAACAAAACAAAACACAAGTCCATTGACTCCATGTTAAGAAAATAACGAAATGTTTTACATTAGTCCTTCTTTTCATGGACTCTTTTTGAGGCAGAAAAGTCTCCTGAGTAGTTGTTGGAATTTAGAATTACTCCAGATTATTATAACTGAGTGGCCAGAGGGATATGCTGCCATTATGTCCTTCAGCACAAAGTAGCGCTGAGTTCCGTGAGGAATAATGAATGTCATGTTTGTTATGAAGGCGACAAAATAAGAAATAAAGAAAAGAATGAACGTTAGCACTGTTCTTAAGGCGTTTATATGGACTTCTGTGCTGACACTTCGAAAACCACGAGATCCGTTTTGCATCCGATGAGTGTGCTTGTAGAGAGACATGAGTAACATAAAACTGCACATCAGGAATATGACTAGAGGAAATAGGAGTGAAAAATTGACAAGAAGCACTTCATTAATACTCCTTAGCTTGAATTTAGACGTCGTGCGTGTGGCATTTCTAAGGACACCCTCCACCGCGTCCTTAGGGTAATCTACCTCAATGCACAGAGTTGCAGTGCTAACCGAGGCCAGCAAGCTTCCCAGAAGCAGCCCAGGCATTAACTTTGAGATCCTGAATTTCAGCCAAAGAAAACAGGGATGAGTGAAGCCTATTAACTTGAGGCAGTAAAATACAGAAAGGCAGGTGGCAAACCAGAGACTGACAGAGCTAAAAAACATCCAAAGGAATATCATCGCTGCACCATAAATTTTTGTCTGATAAAAGAGTGGAAAGAACATAGAGAAAAAACTTTGTACCATTAACATCAGCAGCAGACCGACTCTAGACATCCCTATACATATTAAAATGAGCTGCATTGGTGTTAGCTTTCTGCTTTTGATCAATTCGTTACAGCTGATGATTATCAGAAATCCATTGCCGGTAATCCCTGTAATAAATTCTGCTGACAGGATGATAGCATGAGGAATAGCTGACAAAGAGGAGGTCATGTCTCCTACCACAAATCTTAGCTTTTCCTTGTGGATGGTGTTAAATACCTCCTCTAGATGATCTTGCAGATAGGAACATATACTGAGAAATCTGATCTTCTGCCAACTCCTGGAGTAGAGTCTTACACTAGACTTTCCCCCTAAGGTAGAAAATCAGAGGGAGACTTTTTGAATCTGATGCCCTTCAAATGAAACTGTGGAAATGCAAATTCAAAGATTTGAATGATGGTTACATCTTCCAATTACCATATCGACATTATTTAATTCTCACTCATACTCAGTTTTGACAAAAAATGTAATTATAAATGTTTTACTTAGGTTACTATTATTTCTTTTTTGCCTTTTGTTGTTGTTTTTTTTCCTAATGACAATTACCACATCCTTGGGACAGACAATTATTTCCTATTATTGCCACAAGTATCCAAAAGCAGTGCACTTTTTTTCCTGATAATAATTCCAAGATACTTTAATAGAATTTCCCCTTCCTCCCCTCCAAGCCCCACCAAAGACAATTTCTTCTCCACACTTGAAAATCACTTTCCGGGAACTAACTTTGATTAAGAATCCTTCATTTCCCTAAGCAAACTTTTGTATTTTTAAAGCCTTCCTGGTAGAATTCTGATCTGAGGATCAGCAAACCAGTGATGAAAATAGTCTATAGTTAATCCACATGCTGATGACATCTAATGCTCATCTGAAGAGCATCATGTCAAAAAGTAGATGGTACAGAAACTTCTAACCACCAGCAGAAGGCATAATTACCTATGTGAAAAAAATGAGCTTACTCTATTTCACATAACCTTGCTGAACTTTAGTCACATCACAGGTAAAATGTAAATAAATCATCACTACTTCATAAATGAGATACGGTGCTCAAAGTGCTTAGCTCAGTAGCTAGGTCATGCTAAGCACTCAACAAATGTTAACTATTAACAGTATTAAATGTCTGTTTTCATACCATGTTTACCCCAGCAAGAAAATAATGACTCTATTTAGAAGTATTTTCAACAGCTTAAATATTTTCAATAAGAAATGAGATTTTAAGAGTATTGAAAATAGAAAAAAGCAAAGGACTAGACTTGCCACCCACTATCTACACCAGTTATAGTTTTTAAAGCCTCCCAGAGCCATCCATAGAATGTATATTCACCCGCCCATGAAAGGCAATGTCAGTGGTACCTATGTGATATTCCTCTGCCAGCTTTATCATCCTCCCACTCACCTTCTACACAGCACAGCTACCAACATGCAGCAAGAATTGTACCTTGGCAAACTGGAATAATACTCTAACCCTGTGGTTGGCAAACTGTGGCTCGTGAGCCATATGCGGTTCTCTGGCCCCTTGAGTGTGGCTCTTCCACAAAATGCCACGTGCAGGCACACGTACAGTGCGATTGAAACTTCATGGCCCATGCGCAGAAGTCAGTTTTCAGCCTGGGTGAGTCTATTTTGAAGAAGTACTGTTGATATTTGGCTGTGTTGACGAACGAGTTTGCCGACCACTGCTCTAACCAACGAGGGCCTCCAATCAGTTTATATTTATATTTACACTAGAGGCCCAGTGCACAAAATTCGTGCATGGGGTGGGGTGGGGGGGCCCTCATCCCAACCTGCACCCTCTCACAATCCGGGACCACAGGCTCCTAACTGCTTGCCTGCCTTCCTGATTGCCTCTAACCACTCTGCCTGCCTGCCTCATCACCCCTAACACCTCTGCCTGCCTGATCACCCCTAACTACTCACCTGCCTGCCTTTCTGACTGCCCCTAACCACTTGCCTGACTGCCTGCCTGACTACCCCTTACCACTTGCCTGCCTGCCTGATCGCCCTAACCACTTGCCTGCCCAGCCCCTGTCGTGATGGCTTCGTCCAGAAGGATGTCCAGAAGGTCGTTTGGCTGCCCAGTCTAATTAGCATATTATGCTTTTATTATAAATATCCATTATTCTATCTGTTCATTTTCTTACCATGTTAATCAAATGAAGCGAATATATATCCTCATCTGGAAGGACGTCCGGAATGATGTCCGGAAGGTCATTTGGCTATCTGGTCTAATTAGCATATTATGCTTTTATTATTATAGGTGACACATTAATTGTGTAATGTTAGACTAAAAATCTTGGAATGTATGCTGACCATTAGGGGAATTTGTTTACTATGATAGATGTTCACTGCTTTTGCCTATATACTGTTGTAGAGGATACATGAATATGTCCAAAATATTTATATCCTATACCAGTATAACAATATGGATTTTTAAATATTTCAAATATTAAATATTTAAAAATATTACCATGATAACCAGTTTTGGGGGCGACAATAATGATGTTAAATTATTTATTCCCCAGTATTCCTTTTCTAAGGTCCTTTCTTTCAATTTTCCATAGTAAGCTAGGGCAATAAAAGATGGATCAATATTTGAAAACTCTTGATAGCCAAAAAGTTAACAAATTAATTGTAATCAAGAATAACTTCCCTGACAATTATATTTTATAAAAAGCAATTATTTTTTAAAATTGAATATTTATAACAGCTCCCTCAGGATGCACATATTCTATGATACCTAAATTCTTTAAAAATATGAAATCACACACACATTTTGTAAAGTTATTTTAATCTCATTTCTCAGATTAAAAATTAAGATTTAAGTTGGATCTATCTCATTGAGTGTTCAAGTGCTTTAAAATTTTTTGCTGAGTTTCAAACAACCGTGTGTTTGTTACATTCATGCAGCTGCAGCTGGCAGCAAGGTCTGTGGGTTATATAATTCTGCCATGAAATTAGCAGTTATCCAGAACTGATTTCATTCTGAAATCCTGCATTAACAGCTCTCATTTGCCTCCTAACACATCAGTTAATTGAAGAGAAAGCTTGAATTTTCCAAGAACTCTTGTAAAGATGTAATGGACATTCAGCTACAATTTAGCTGGTTTGTATTTGCATTTGTGATTTTCCTGTCATATGTGGACTGTTTTGCATTTGCCCTTATTGAATCTCACTTTGGAAAGAGAATTTTAGTGAATAACTTTCTCTTAGATCTGGAAAAGGCACTGACCAAATAGAGAGGTGATTTTCAAATTAAACAATCTCTGAAAGCTTTACTTTAAAAATTCTTCAAAAACAAAAACAATATCTACCAAGAGACATTGGATATTTATAACCTATTAAGCAAATTTCAGTTTAGACATCTTTCAGTTAGTATATATTCTTCTACATGCTCACATGAACCTTGAAAATAGGCATTCCTCCAGTGGAGTTTTTTGTTTGTTTGTTTTGCCTTTGCTTTGAGTCACCTGATTCTAAGATGATGTTCATAAATTGCTCCAAAAATTAGGATGAACTTTAAATCTTGATATTATGACCACGTGTTGCCCACACACAGAGAACAGCTTATTTAGTTCTCATTGGTTATAAGTGTACAAATGTCTGAATTTTTAAAACAAGCATATTAAATTGCTACTACTTTCCAGTGCTTTAGTGCTTTATGAACCACTAAGATGATTGAAGCTTGTTTTCATTTTTTTAGTTGAATACTAAAAACTGGCTCTCCAACATCCCCCAAGGGGTCCTGGATTGTGAGAGGGTGCAGGCCAGGCCGATGGACCCCACTGATGCACGAATCTGTGCACCAGGCTGGTTTTGGCCCGATCCGCGCAGGCCAGGCCGAGGGACCCCCACTGGTGCACAGATCCGGGCCTCTAGTATGCATATAAGATCTTTGGTTAATCTCTTCCTGCCTTCCCCCTCCCCACTTCCATCTGAGATTCATCAGTCTGTTCCATGTTTCCATGCCTGTGCATTGAGCATCTGCTCCCTGGTGGTCAGTGTGCATCATAGCTACCAGTCAAGTGATCAGTCGCTTAGGCTTTTATATAGAGAGATATTTTTGTTTGCAATTTTCCCACTACCCTTGCTTCAGTATTGACATTTTTGTAGAGAGAATTGGCCCTAAAGACTTGGTCCAATAATTTGGACCATTATTGGACCAAATTAATTCATTGGATTGGCTTATTTCTGTGAAAAACACAAAATGATTTTTGGTCTTCTGTAAAGGACTCAAAATTTCATTTACAATCTGTCCTGTTGTCATTAAATGGTCATTGGAGATGTAAGACGTCTATGTAGCTTTAAAAGATCCCTTTTCACACATTGGCAGCATTTAGGCCACTCCCTCCTTGCTGAGACCAGACTCCCATCACTGGAGAAATAATGTTTAAAGTTCATGCAATATATCTTCATGTCTTTTATGTTCAATGTAGTTCTTTTATGTTGGGTTGATTTTAGTATTTGAATAGGTTATTTGTGTGAATTTTGAGCTTGAAGACAATTTTTTTAATTTAGTCTCTGGGTTTCCTCCCCAAGTGTCTAGAATATTAAGTAAGAGGTGGGTGGTGGAAAATCCAAATAGAGTGAGCATCAGGCTCATAATCCTAGAGGTCAAAACTATTCCCACATGTGTTACATTGCATTCATCAGTTATTTTCTTAGGAAAACAGTAGAAGACATTAAATTCAAATAGTAGACATTAAGGAAATTTGCTAATCATATTCATATTTGACAATAACATTTCAGTTAATTTGACATGTATTTATTATATTTTATTTATCTTTAATATTTAGTTATTTTTACTTTAAAATATATTTTAAGCATTGTTCTACATACTTATTATCATTTAATACTTAATGAGAACTAAAGACTTGGTCCAATAACTTGGACCATTAATGAGAACTATCAAGTTATCTCATTTGATGAACATAAAGAAATTCAAAAACTAAAGCTTCAGAATAGTGTAAATAGCCCTAGCCAGTTTGGTTCAGTGGATAGAGCCTCAGCCTGGGGACTGAAGGGTCCAAGGTTCAATTCTAGGCTCAATCACCGGCCCTGGTCAGGGTGCATGCGGGAGGCAACCAATTGATGTGTCTCTCTCACATAAATGTTTCTCTCTCTCTGTTTCTCCCCCCTTCTTCCGCTCTCTCTCTCTCTCTCTAAAAAAAAAAAAAAAAGAATAGTGTAAATAAGGATTTGAATACAGTCTGACCCTGCCCAGAGCCCACATTTTTGTCCAAAACACTACAGTATATCCAGATTGTAATACTTTGCTTCACCAAAATTGTTAGAGAGCACATGTAAAATGACCTGGAGAATCACATTTTAATAATTCCTTCCTTCTCTATGACATTAATTAAAATATTAAATATAATTCATTTGTTTAGTGAAGTGATGAAGCCATGGAGACCCTGTATTACCAGCATATCTGTCTGCATTGGGTGCCATGGAACCAAGGCAGCAAATGGAACTTATTAAGTGTTCAATAACTATTGTTATTGCCCTTTCTGTGGAAAATGAGACACAATTCAGTTCCATGGAAAGTTATAGAGCTCTTAGGATTCATAAAAAAAGTTATTGGCAGAATCAAAGAATCAGATTCCACTTCAATCATCCCAATTTTAGAGAGAAATATATTTTGGAATCTTACTAGTAAAGGTTAAATGACTTAGTCAAGGTTTAAATGAGTAACAACCTGTTACTTTTCTGGGCTTACATTTCTTCCAAGGCAAAACAAGAATCTAGAGGAAAATATGAATATTTATAATTTTGATTTTTGTCAACATTTTCACACTCATATTCTGCTAAAACCTTGAAGCAGTTGAGCTGCTTTTGGATGAGTTATGTCCCACCATTTCATGACCCATTAATATAATGGCTAATGCATGGCCTATGAGCCAACTCTTCTCAGCCCCCCCTACTCCAGCTGATATCATAATGTTTATTATAATTCTACTTGAAAGGCCTTTCTATGTGCAAATTTTAATTTGTATCTCAACCAGTGAATGAGGCAGCAGAGAAGAGCTCAATTTCTCAAAGAGACTTTAATTAAGGACTTCATCATCTCCTTTACCACATCACTAAATATCAACTTTCATTATTCCATGGGACAGTTTAAACAAACAGGAAATGAAAGATGCAATACTTCTGAAAGTTGCATAAAAATGCAAAATGTAAATTAGATGCTATGAACTGCCTAGATATGACAAATATGTATCTAAGATAATAGAAGGGAGACAAATTTGGGGGGAGAATGTTTTAATTCTTTCATTGCAATTGAGAAACTATTAAACAACATAATAGAAGCAGACAAAAGAAAGGCTTAGTCCAAGAGTCAGAGAGAAGTATTTAGAAAGGTGTAGCAACAAGCAAAAAACATACATTCTATTGGCAGGGCTCCCAGTGGTCCCGGATCTGTCTCTTGTTTCAAGTGTTTGGAAGGAACAGACCCAGGGACACCCCTTCATTCAGCCTCCAGCCACTCTCCTGTGTCTTATCCAGTCACCACCTCCAGAACCACCTCCGAGAACCACCAACACAACGGGTTGTTGTTTTTTCCTACCTTAACTCATTGCCAAACAACCATGAGCTCCCAAATTCGTCAGATCTATTCCACCGAGGTGGAGGCTGCAGTCAACCGCCTGGCCAACCTGCATCTGTGGGCCTCCCACACCTACCTCTCTCTGGGCTCCTATTTTCACTGTGATGATGTGGCTCTCCAGGGTGTGGGCCATTTCTTGCGCCTTCTCGCTTTTTTGAGGGGCGCTGAGTATCTCTTAAAGTTGCAAAACGAGCGCAGTAGCGCAGTGACGGCATTCTCTTCCAAGACGTGCTGAAGCCTTCCCAAAGTGAGTGGGCAAAACTCAGGAGGCCAGGCAAGGCGCCATGACCTTGGAAAGGAACATGAACCAGGCCCTTGTGGAGCTGCCGGCACTGGGTTCTCCCCGCAGACCCTCAGCTCTGTGACTTCTGGGAGAACCACTTCCTGCGTCAGGAGGTGAAACTCATCAAGAAGATGGGCGACACCTGACTGACCCCCAGGGTGCGCTGGGCAAATATCACTTTGAAAGGCTCACCCTCAAGCACAACTGGGAGCCTTTGGAGCCCAGAGGCCTTTGAGAGGCTCCTCTGCATTCCCTGGTGTCTGGCTTTTATCTGAGCCTCTTCCCGAAATTACTAGCCATTCTTTAATCACCCTGAAGGCCTCTCCCATGCATTGGACCAATTGAAACAATAAAGCTTTTTTTGCAGCAAAATAAACCCCACAAACACACACACACACAAAAACATACATTCTATTATCCCTCCATACTGAAATGGACTGTAGCCACCTTCAGATGTCTAGCATTCCTTAGTAACATGCATATAATCAAAAAAAGTAGCTGACAGCAGAAAATATGGTAATAGCATAGATGTGCTCCTCCAATTGAGACTTTATAAAATCATTTATAAGATAATAAGTAAATGGGGTATAATGAAACAATACATTCTTTACCAAAATAGTGAGTGCAGAAAGCTCATTTAACTTTTTAAAATTTTCTAGTATTTGCAGTAGGGTCATCTCTATTGTCAAGATAGAAAACTGTAGCTTTGAAATGTTAGATAATTTACCTAAATTTAACCAGATAATCTATAAGAAACGTAGAAATAAGTTTTGAAATCCATATATACAAATTGGTACTTTTTATGTACACTAAGCCAGTCTCTCCATAGTTGATCTATTGAAGGTGCTGAAATATAAAACAAAAGGAACTCCAAATCATGGTTTAGAACACATATAAAAAAAGAAAAAAAAAACAGAAAAGGTTGCTATAATTTAGCCCAAGACCAAATTGTTTTAATAAATTTGAATAAACATACAACGTTTGCATATTTTGACAGTGATCTGCCCCTTCTTCAGTGTGCTTTTTACATCCATTTTTTTCAATATTCATTTTATATATAAGGTGACTGAATTCCAACGTAAGACCCTTTATATTTTTAGTAGTGTTCTGGTGGACTCAAAATGATTAGCGCTAGTTGATGGAGAAGGATATATTCATACTATTTTCCTGATCTGTTCAAAGATAAAGTCTTAAAAGAAAACATCTGTAACAGCTAGAGACCAATCAGCAAGCATTAAAACTCCAACACCATCACTTATCTTCTTTAGCTTTAGGATCATACTAGTAGTTTAGGCTTTTCATAATTCAAGATCAATTTCTGTCCTTTGGGTTTTTTTTTTCCATGTCCTTTGTTTTTGAGAGATTTCAAAAGCTTAATTAAATGATATTTTTTCTTGTCTGAGATCTAGCTAATGTTACCTTGAGACAATATTTATAGAAAAGAAAAACCTTTGTGCCCAATTTCAGTGATACTGACATTTCAAAAGAAATCCTGATGAATCAAAGTGGCAGTATATGAACCTTTCAGAAAGTCAGATGGAGCAATTCATCTACAAGTGGAGAAAAATAGTACAACCCTTCCTTGATTTACATACGGATGTAGTCAGGTAGGCCTGCTGCACTAACTCAGAAAAAAAGATTATGTTCACAGCAATGTGTAAATTGAGCCTTTTCTCAAAAGGTACCCACATATAAGGCCCTGACTGGTTTGGCTCAGTGGGTAGAGGGTTGGCCTACGGACTGAAGGGTCCTGGGTTCGATTCCGGTCAAGGGCATGTACCTTAGTTGTGGGCACATCCCCAGTAGGGGGTGTGCAGGAGGCAGCTGATTGATGTTTCTCTCTCATCGATGTTTCTAACTCTCTATCCTTCTCCCTTCCTCTCTGTAAAAAATCAATTAAATATATTTTTTAAAAATTAAAAAACAGGTACCCACATATAAGAATGCCAACACTTCTAGGAGACATATTTCTTCTGAACTTGAAATATTAAGCTAGTATATTTAAGACTGTGCAAGACTGTGACATCTAAAAACTAGTGAATAAAGTAAAAAATTTTCCTCTTCCAAGATTACATTTTTGTGTGTGTGCAGCAATATGTATACTTAGTACCATTCTGTTGATTCTGCCCTTAGAAATATTATATGGATTCTGGGAACTAAGTAAACTCTGGTTGATTTTTTTAAAAAAATATGTTTTTTTATTGATTTCAGAGAGGAAGGGAGAGGGAGAGCGAGATAGAAACATCAACGCTGAGAGAGAATCATTGATCGGCTACCTCCTGCATGCCCTACATTGGAGATCGAGCCTGCAACCTGGGCATGGGCTCTGACGGGGAATTGAACCGTGACCTCCTAGTTCAGTGATGGCGAACCTTTTGAGCTTGGCGTGTCAGCATTTTGAAAAACCCTAACTTAACTCTGGTGCCAGGTCACATATAGAAATTTTTTGATATTTGCAACCATAGTAAAACAAAGACTTGTATTTTTGATATTTATTTTATATATTTAAATGCCATTTAACAAAGAAAAATCAACCAAAAAAATGAGTTCATGTGTCACCTCTGACACGCGTCATAGGTTCGCCATCACTGTCCTAGTTCATAGGTCGATGCTCAGCTGCTGAGCCATACCAGCCGGGCAACTCTGGTTGGTTTTAAATTTTGAAGACTGGATTTTTGGAATTGAATTTTAAATTTAGGTTAGATGTGGGCTGCTTATGTGAAATGGATACATTCTGATTCTCTAACATTTCTGGATCACTGGTGATACGTAAGTAGAGGAAAATGGGGACAATTCTTGAAAGACTTTCCTTTATATATTTATGCTAGAGCAGTTCTGTCTCCAAGTGAAGAGTATATGTTCATCTACTGTAAACTTTGCAAATTAACATACTTATAACTGGTGTATCAAATCACTCAATAGTTACCAGTGATCAGTCAAATAAATATGACTAAAATTTCAAAGTGACCCTATATTTTCTAGGAAGTTTAAGAACATATATTAAAAGGTAACTCAGTATAACCATGGATTCTATTACACAGAAGTGAAAGCAAAGTTTATAGCTAGTGTCTCTTTATCTCTATCATTTCTATTAATAATATGGTTATTGGTATTTTAAATTTCATCCCTGTGGTCACATCATAGCTTTGCAAAGGTCTGAATCCAATCATCACTTTTTTTTTCATCACATTTTGAATTAAGTTTAGCACCACATTAGCTTGGGAAATAAACATCTAAACCTGACCTTTATGCAGGTCAGCAGGTATCAGCATGTGAACTGGTATCAGCATGTTCTACTGCTTTCTGAGTCCAAATTAGATTTCCTTCTGCTCTGCTCTGTCTCCTCAATGATCATTGGCATTGACAAGTTACTTATGAATAGATCTTCATATTTTGGTTAAGAGAATATTACCCACTTTTCTAGCTGACAGTTCCCAAATGAAAACTAATTTTTTTTAGCCAAGATTAGTCATAGTGCTAAGATTAGAAGCTGTAAATTTATTAAATATTTTGTCATTATAGATTAGGGAATAATCTAAGTTCAGAAACACCACTACATAAACTTCCAATAATTTTGCATTTTCTTTTGAAAAGAATGAAGCTATTATAATCATTCCATATACATCCTATCTAATAAATGAGTAATATGCAAATTGACCATCACTCCAACTCACAAGATGGCCACCCCCATGTGGTCAAAGATGGCGGCCACAAGCTGGCCAACAGGGGAGGGCAGTTGGGGGCAATTAGGCCTGAAAGAGAGGACAGTTGGGGGCAATCAGGCCTGCAGGGGAGGGCAGTTGGGGGAGACCAACCCTGCAGGGGTGGGCAGTTGGGGGAGATCAGCCCTGCAGGGGAGGACAGTTGGGGGGGACCAGGCCTGCAAGGGAAGGCAGTTGGGGGGAACCAGGCCTGCAGGGGAGGGCAGTTGGGGATGACCAGGCCAGCAGGGGAGGGAAGTTAGGGGCAACAAGGCTGGCAAGGGAGGGAAGTTAGGGATGACTGTGCCAGCAGGCGAGGGCAGTTGGGGGCAACCAGCCAGCAGGGGAGCAGTTAGGCATCGATCAGGCTGGCAGGGGAGTGGTTACGAGGTGATCAGGTTGGCAAGCAGAAGTGGTTAGGGGCAATCAGGCAGGCAGGCAGGTGAGCGGTTGGGAGCCAGCAGTCCTGGATTATGAGAGGGGTCCCAGATTGAAGAGGGTGCAGCCTGGGCTGAGGGACACACACACAACCCATGCACGAATTTTGTGCACTGGGCCTCTAGTTTACTATAAAAAGATTCCATGTTTTTACATAGCACATTAGAAATTGACAACTTAACTCTCTTCCCACTATATTGTGAGCACTTTCTCCCAAAACATCTCCAATAGGCAAATAAAATTTCATAATACAGTTATGCAATAATTAACTTTTCTTAATTTGTTAGATGTTTAAGTTTTTCCCAATTTTTAACAATATAAGTAATGTTAAATAGAACAGCCCAGCCAGTTCCTTTCATCTTTCTACTTTAAACAGTTTTTTTATCAGAAAGATAAACTTAATTTTATATTTTTAACTAAAAGTTATTATGTATTTATTTGGAAGAATATGAACTTATTGTATCATTTGTAAAAGCAGGTCTAGTGGGAACTCTTTAATTTAGCTATTATACTTCGATTTAAAAAATCTGTTTTAATAGCTTTAATACACTGTCTATAGATGAAGCTCAGAGTAGACAGGAAATCTGATAAATATGAGAGAGGCACAAAGTTGGTAACACATTCTGCCAAAAGTTTAATCTCCTCTTGCTTCTTTGGGCCATATTTATATAGAATATTATAGACTGATAATGTGAGCAGTGCTTTACCCAGTTCCCTCAAACTCATTTCACTGTCAATATTCATATCTCTACTAGAGAATAGGGAATAAAAAATGGTGGATTATCCAACAGTTCTTTTTCTGCCCCTGTAATGTTGGTTCCTTAGCTAAGTAAAAAGTATTATCTAAAATTAAGTTTCTTGAATTATCTACATATTTCATTAAATTTCTCTGTAATTTAACATTGCTCAGTGAAAAGCATGCACCTAATCAAACCACATTTAAAAAAATAAATATTAGTTTCTCTACTTCTCTTAAATTAAAACAAAAGATACAACTTTGTTCAAGGTGCCTGCTGGTGCTTAATGTGTGTTCACAGTGGGTAAGAGCACAAGGTGCCTGGTTAGTGTGTGTTTACGGTGGGTGAGAGATTGGACTACTCCTGTCGAACTGCAGAGCTGAGACCCTGGATCCCAAGGGAAGAGGCTCTTCTGATGGGGGTAGTGGAATGGATTTCCTTCCAAGGACTAATTTGCTTTTCAGAAAAGCTTGCTGAAGGTCAGTCAGATTGAATATCAAATTAAAATATTGAGAGGAGGAGTGAAGCCATCGACATATATATGACTAAAAACTGAGTGGACACAATAAAACTCATGTCAAAATGGAAGGAGGCTTTACTTGGGGTGACGAATACACAATACAATATACAGGTGATGTATTATAGAATTGAAACCTATATAATTTTATTAACCAATGTCACCCCAATACATTTAATAGAATGTTTTAAATAACGTTTTTAAAAATTGCAAATATGCCTTTGTTTTTCTGTGAATGTTATTAATAAGAAGGTGCAGGAACTCCTTTCAGGCTGGTCCTTTGAAACATCTCACAGTAGGAACATATTGAATTAAGCCATCTCAATATCCTCTGCCTGTTCCAAACTGTGGATGTATGAATATGTTACAAAAAAAGTTATAAAATGCTCTTAGCACCCAGCCAGCATGGCTCAGTGGTTGAGCGTCAATCTATGAACCAGGAGGTCACGGTTGGATTATTAAACACAGCTTTATGGTGACATATAACATAGGTTCAGAGTATTCATCATGTTCAACAAGCACTATGACACATTTAAAGTTAAAGTGGTATGCTGATTGTTGTTGTTGTGGGGATTTTGGGTGGTTGTTAACTAATACATTATTGATCTGTTTCAATGAATTGAACATAAACAAAAGCCAGAATGCTTATTGTGTGTCTTAGTTTATAAAAGTTCTCATTTTCATTTCGCTTCTATATTTTACTTGAAAGAGAACTCTCTAATTATAATAATTTTTAGAACATAGATAGAAAAGCAAAATATATATTTTCTTATCGCTTAACACACTTTTTGCTCACAATTCATCATAAATATACTGAAATTTTTGTAATTAATTATTGTGTTTTTCTTCTTCCATAACTAATATAAGAATATTATTTTAATTTTTATTATTAGCAACTGGTTAATAAAATAACTAACTCTGTGACATAATAAAAGAGATTAGTAAATTTATCATTGCAAAATAATTGCAATTGCTGAAGTGGCATATTTAATCCTGTTTATCTAATCTTCATTTTGTTTAGAGGTACTTTGTATATACAGGATGACACATATTTACATGAGGAAGATTGTAGTTCCTGTTGTGTCTGCTTATACATCAGATCATGATACTGTAGGTAAATGCAGGTTTTCTTCTATGTAAATAAGTGAGACTAGGGGTCTTTTTACTAATCCATATTTACATGCACTATCTGGATTTTTATTGGTGGACAGGGAATCTACAGTTAATAGCTGTAGTACTTTATGGAAATGTGCATTGAAAAGTTAAAAATTGCATATAAGCAGAGGAAAATATTATTATAGGCGAGTTAACTATTATCATTAGGTTGCCCTCATATTATAAACATATGATCATAATTTAAATGCATTATTAAGCTTATTAGTTCAATACACCAAAATACTGAAATAATCTTTGGTATTGAAAGAGAGCTACTTAGCTGAGCAAATATTCATGAAGCTGCATGGATGCCTTGTTCCACACAGCTCTGTCTATGTCTATGAAGAGTCATCAACTTTGAGTGAGGGAGAAATTCCAGAAAACTAGCTTATGGTAAAACAAAATATAACTCTCCAGGCTGAGTTGAATTTACCAGGAAGCTAATCGCGCACAAGCTTCAGAGCCTTTTACTACCTCTTACTACTCGTAAGTGGCCCTAGCAAAGCTTGTGAGTGTATACTTTTGTGACATTTGTAAAAGTAAAATATCTGAAAGCAGCTAAGACTGTTCTCTCTTCACTTTGCCTTCTTTATACTTTCCTTGTGGCAAGTGAGGTTGAAGTGATTGCAGAAATTTTTTTAAATAATATGTATTTTTAATATATTTTTTATTGATTTCAGAGAGGAAGGGAGAGGGAGAGAGAGATGGAAACATCAATGATAAGAGAGAATCACTGATTGACTGCCTCCTGCATGCCCCGCACTGGGATGGATCCCGCAACCCAGGCATATACCCTGATTGGGAATTGGACCATGACCTCCTGGTTCATAAGTTGATGCTCAACCACTGAGCCAGGCATAACTGCAGGAATTTTTGAGATCTGTCTAAAGGAAATTGAGTTGGGATACAATGAGATTGAATTTAATATGATGCAGTTATGTGGTTCACAGTTTCTTGCATGGATAGTTACATCATTGCTAGCTTTCGCTCTGCAGGAATGGCTTTCTATTATCCATCATGCCAAGCCAATGATGTCATGTCACAAAGGTGTTAATTTAAGCACTTGAGTAAATGGCATATTACTCTACAAAAATGTCCAACAACGATCTGACACTAGAAATGTAGAAATGGAGGGAAAAAATGGTCTTGAAATCTATATGTTCAAAACTAAAACTTGACAAAATAGCCCTACTGGTGAGTAGTCTCTGCATGTGGGCTCCTCCTCCAGAGAATTTCTTAAAGCGCAGAGTAACCTTTCCCAGCCCCACAAGCAGGATCTAGCATTCCTTCCTGCAGGTTCCCACAGTATGTGTTACTGTACTCTGGTTTGAAAATCTTACATGTCTTCCTGATTAGACTCCTGACTTCATTTTATGCTTCCTATTCTCTTTTCCTCTGTCCCAATTCTTTCCCTTAAAAATATTATGACATTAATTTGTTTAATTACTACCCAAACAATATATGTGTGCTCTACTAGTTTGAGGTCTATAAAAAATTAAAACGACCTTCCCTACTCCAATCCCAACACCTTAAGATATCAATTATAACAATTTGATTAGGTATCCCAACATATTTTTAAGCTAATACAGACACAAACATTTTCATTTATAACAATTAAGATATATCCATATCTATATATACAGATTACTGTGAAGGTCATCTCTAATATCAACATAGTAGATCCAATTAATTCCATTGCAGAATATTCCATAGCATGGCTTTCCCATAATACTTTCAAATATTCTATGAAAGTTACATGAGATAAGAGATATAGATACACTTGCAATTACATGGAGCAAAGCAAGTTCTCAGTAATTTTAGCATAAGGAACAACATTTCAGAATTTTACCTCTAAAGTGTCTCTAAATCTGTTTCCTTTTGGGCATTCCTTCTATGATACTCAATTTAACTGGGGAAGTAGGCAGTCTTCATACATGGTGGCTGGCTAGTATTCCAAGAGAACTACATAAAAGCCCCCACGGCCTTTTCTGACCTAGTTTGGAAGTCACATAAAGATCATAAAGATTACCTGAACAGCATGGCTCAGTGGTTGAGCATCAACCTTGAGAACCAGGAGGTCATAGTTCAATTCCTGGTCAGGGCACATGTCTGGGTTGCAGGCTCCATCCCCAGCTCATCAATAATTCTCTCATCATTGACGTTTCTATCTCTCTCTCCCTCTCCCTTCCTCTCTAAAATCAATAAAAAATATTTTTTAAAAAGGTCATAAAGATTTAAATTCTCATGTATTAAACATAAAGGTATCATATGAGCTCTTTTAGTGGAATGTGATGAGAAATAACTCAGACATTTCTATTGTAGAAATGCCTATAGGTCCTTTTATTAAAATAATGCCAGTTATGATTTTGAATTTTACTCATGCCTTACTCTACAGTAGTGGTGGTTTTAAAATATAGACCAAAATTCGTTAACTCTTCCCACAAGAATTGGAGTTTGTGCCCATCTCTAGAATCTGGGCAGGCTAATGATTGATTCTACCACTAGAATACAGTAAAAGTAATGTTGTGTGTAATAAGCCAATAAAATAAGGGGGCAATAAATAACATTATTCTAGGTCAATTTAAATCTTATTTTGTTACTTAAAAGTGCTTTCCTTTGCTGTTTGTGAAACAAAGATATTAACTAAAAATAAAGCAAAATTTAAAAGAGTGAAGATAGATGAACATGCTTATCATTTCTATCTAAAGAATGAACAGATTAAAATTACTTGTTGAAACGATGGCATGTTTGTGGGGCCTATTGACTAAACTGAATTTTTAAAAATTCCTTTTTCTGCCCTAGCCAGTTTGGCTCAGTGGATAGAGCATCATCCTATGGACCAAAGGGTCCAGGGTTTGATTCTGGTCAAGGGCACATACTTTGGTTGCAGGCTTCTCTCTGGCCCGGGCCCTGGTCAGGGAACCCACAGGAGGCAACCAATTGATGTGTTTCTTTCACATGGATGTTTCTGTCTTTCCTTCTCTTCCAATCTTTCTAAAAATCAATAGAAAAATATCCTCAGATGAGGATTAACAACAACAACAAAAAGAAATAAATTTTTTTCTTTTTTAAAAAATATATTTTATTGTTTTTTTTAACAGAGAGTAATAGAGAGTTTTTTAATAGAGAGTTAGAAACATCAATGAGAAAGAAACATCGATCAGCTGCCTCCTGCACATCTACTGGGGATGTGCCCACAACCAAGGTACATGCCCTTGACCGGAATCTAACCTGGGACCTTTCAGTGCACAGGCTGACGCACTGAGCCAAACCAGTTAGGGCTTCTTTTTCTTTTTAAAATTAAATTTATTGGGTTGCATTGGTTAACAACATTGTGTAAGTTTCTGGAATATGTTTAAATAAATGAGGGATTGCTGAGCTACAAGTAATATAATAAACAAAGGTGATTTATAGCATGTCAAAATTGAAAGTATGAATAAGCCATATGGTATAAAATGAATCAG
The DNA here is from genome assembly GCF_000327345.1 of Myotis davidii. Taxonomy (NCBI): domain Eukaryota; kingdom Metazoa; phylum Chordata; class Mammalia; order Chiroptera; family Vespertilionidae; genus Myotis; species Myotis davidii. Next base: position 12,221,241 of record NW_006383016.1, read on the forward strand.
AGTAGATCGTGGGAGGTCAGATACCAGGTCTGTAAGTTAACATGCTTTATCTTTTTATGAAGTATTTACAGGTGTGTACTGACACCTACACACACAAACATAAACTTATTTTCTTTTTACTTCATTCCATCTAATTGAAATGTTCTTGGACTTCACTGTATTTTTTTGTTCAGGAATAATTTACTTTTATTTTATGGTTTAAGCAATAATAATGCAATCATGTCATTAAAAAATAAAATTATGACTATCCGAATTGTAAATGCAAACCAGTGAAAGATGATATTACTGCATTAGGTATTTCATAATACAATGACTGGCAATGTTAACTCACTAACATACCATAAACAAGAGTCTAATGCTGGCCTGACCGGTGTGGTTCAGTAGTTGAGCATCGACCTATGAATCAGGAGGTCACAGTTAGATTACAGTCAGGGCAAATGCCCGGGTTGTGGGAACAAACCCCAGTGTGGAGCATGCAGAAGGCAGACGATCAATGATTCTCTCTCACCTTTGATGTGTCTCTCTCTCTCTCTTCATCTCCCTTCTTCTTTGAAATATATATATATATGTGTGTGTGTGTGTGTGTGTGTGTGTGTGTGTTCAAAAAGTAATAATACACTACTTAATTGTGTGACTTGATTGAACAAAAATTTAATTCCACAAATTATTAACAAGTAGCTTTGCCAGCAACAATGTTATTGAATTAATTAGAAACAGTGCCTGACTGTTGGTAAAACAATTCTGTGGAATATGCCTCAATAAAGAGTAGCATCTTGCTTTTGGTGATGGGATCAGGTCTTGGGACTATGGAGAAAAGAATGATCCTCAGGGCCTGAGTGAGACAATTGCACTGAACATGACATTTAGCTGGATTATACATAAAGGCCTAACTCAAACATTTTGCTTTCCACTATAACTATACACTACAGTAGGATGCCCTAAAGCACTCAAATACATGGTCAAGGAGAGATCGATAATAATGCTTTTGTCACCAGTCAAATCCAAAAGACAGCCTGGACCACAAAAATGCATTGACTTCAGTGAAAGGAGTATAAGATTAGGGAAATGGGCTACTGACACCACAAGCTCCTCCTTTTTCATTGCACTGAAAATATACCTGTACCTGTACTTATCCATAACATATAAACTACACTATATCATCTGTGTCTATCTATCTATCTATCTATCTATCTATCTATCTAATGTTTTCTTTTTGTGAAACTATTAACAATATTCTTAACTTCTATCTATAGCTATATGGAGTAAATATCCTTTGACATTTAAAGGTTTGAGTTTCAAAACATAAATGAATGAATAAGTTGGTTTGGCTCAGTGGATAGAGTGCCGGCCTGTGGACTGAAGGGCCCAGGATTCCAATCAAGGGCATGTACCTCAGTTGCAGGCTTGATCCTGACCCCTGGTAAGGACTCAGGTGGGAGGCAGCCAATTGATATGTCTCTCTCACATCCATGTTTCTCTCTCTGTGTCTCTCCCCCTCCCTTCCACTTTCACTGAAAAAGAAAATTTTTTTAAATGGAAAAATATCCTTGGATGAGGCTTAACAACAACAACAAATAAATAAATAAATTAATTAATTAATTAAAAAAACTCATTTGAATCTTTTATTTACTTTTTTTGTCTAGTTCTGGCTAGAGCAACCAGTAAAATGGTGAATAGCAGTTGTGAAAGTAGACATTTTGTCTTGTTCCTGGTCTCAGGGAAAAAGCTTTTCACCATTGAGAATAATGTTAGCTATGGGTTTTTTAAAAATACTCTCTATTGTGCTGGTAGGAATAAATTATTGCTTTTCAGCTATAACAATAAAATTAACAATAAGAATACTTTGGAGCTCCAGTTTGTATATGATTTCCACAAAGTCAAAAGGACCATTGCTACGGCTAAATTGTAAAATATCTGTATGGCAGTACTTTAAGAAAAAGGACTATCAAAAGTTGATATCAATGTGGTTATCCATGAAGAGTAGAATACTGAATAGATATTGGACACACACTGTGGAATATTTGGTATTTTTATACATTTTTAAAATAAGTTAGGTCTATACATATCGACCTAGAGGAATGTAAACTATTTTAGAGTAGAAAATATTTTTAGTGAATTAATACAACATAAGCTAATTTTTGTAAAAACAAAAACAAAAACAAAACCACCCCCAATGTGTGTTGTGTGTGTGTGTGTGTGTGTGTGCTTTCTAGGAGTGCAAATGTGGAAAAGGATACATCCTATGGTAATAATTAGCTACCTAAAAAATAAGAGGGTAGAAAGCACATGGTAATTTCTGTTACTAAATTAAACATTATCTTGTATTATGGTACAAATCCTTCAGAAGATTTAATTAATACTTTATTAAAAATTAATTGATAAATATTTCAGAAGACTGATATGAAAAAGTGATACAAACTTGTGGAATAGCTGGAGAAAGGTTCTTTGTCAAGGGGAAAAAAACAAAAATGTGGAGGCCAGCATGCCAGACAGCCACTACACAGAGCAGACTGGGAGGAGTGAGACAGGAGGCTTTGTAGGTGACTGGAGATACTAAGTTATCAAGACAGAAAAGCACTCACTTCAAGGAGCTCCCAGTTTAACAGGTTGTGTTCTATTCCCCTGAGTGTTTCTGGGAAATGACAACTTATGTAGTTGTTGTTTTTTTTTTCAGGTAAAGCCTCAAATATCAATTTGAATGTATCATTTTAACCTTTGTGATTATAGCTATGTACAGACCATTTCCCCCCCCTAATTTTAGGGTATTGCTGCCACCTGTGGGTAATAATAGAGTATTACCTTCAGTTTGCACCAGTGAGTTATGGAGTAGTGAATGCCAGGCGTAGCTTGAGTTTCATACAGTTTAGATCAGTTCGATTCAGTTCAAATATTTATTATCAATATTAAGCACTGAATTAGGCACTGGACATTTAGAGGTAAATAAGCAAGGCTTTGATCTTTTAATTAGCCTCTCAAGGTTTAAGTTGAGAACCTGAAGAATGAATAAAATACCTTTGGGAGAAAGATGACAAAGACAGTCACAAAGACACATGGGTACACCAACTAGCCTCATCTAGATTTGGAAAAGGGAGAGAGAGGTGGGGCAGAATCTTTAACAGAGTGGCTCCGGGCAGATCTATGCAGAAAGACCAGGTCACCCCAAAAGAAGTTTCCAAATGGCTGTGAAGGGGCTGTGAAGCAAGCTGAGAGAGCCTAAGGATCCATGATGACCAAGGCAACATTTGATGCAGGGGAAAAGCAGAAGAGCAGCACCCGCCCCCCCCAAAAGCCTCGCCACCATGTAGGACCCCTATCACCTTGATCACACCAAGGCACTATATCCACAGAAAGGAGGCACTCTCCTGGCTTCCCCAAACCCCTACGTCAAACACACACATCTTAACTCTGTTATAATGATGGTATATTTCCTCATTCAGCCTTACCACACACACCATCATTCAATGACTTATTAGAAATTTGGTGAGAATAATATATTGACCCTTCAGTTGCTGCTGTTTATTTTTACTGAATGCTGTGGACTGTTCAAAATTTAGTTATGTGTATTATTTCAGAATTTGCCATTTCTTTGTTCTGCATTTTACTCAATTTGGGATGTATGTTTTGTAGGTTGATATTCAGGAATGAGGTTATTTGTGAGTTAGGTTTTTTCAATGTTGTGCATTTTTAATGTCAGTTTATAAAAGTAAATAAACCAGAAGTCTACAGCGACAACATGAGTACAAAGTGATTTCTGTCGCAGCACCTCAGTCAAGAGAAAGATACTGGCAGCAGTCCTCAAACCCCTCACCCCTGGCAGAGCTGGAGAGCTTGACCACAGATAAGATTTTGGTGTATGGGTATGAGTCACCCATGTGGCTGCTTCCTAATTCCTTTTTCTTTCTCCTTTTAAAATAACATCATTTCCATTCACTAAATATACCCTCTTTGTGTACAGTTCTGAGAGTTTTCATAACCACCTACCTCTTTAAGCAAGATATAGAACAGATATCTCCCCTCAAATGTACCTCCTTGTCCATTCGAAATCAACAACTGTCTCACATGCAGCCCTCGGCAACTACTTCTCTTCTCTCTGACCAGATAGTATTGCCTTGCAATAATGTCATATAAATGGAATCATACAACATGTAGCCATTTAAGTGTATCTACTTTCAGAAAGCATAGTGCAACTGAGATTAATTCTTTTTTTTGAGATTAATTCTTATAAAAATGGCACATTTAATCCTTATAAAAATGGCACATTTACAGCTCTAGGATGGCCTGTTCAGCAACATTTGTTTGCCAAACACAGCCTGCCAATGTCGCTTATTGACAAAAAATATATCATATTTAACACTGGGGAGAGACATATAAAGTTTATTAAAACAGCTTGACAATTACTATGTAGGTATAAATGAAGATTAATGGGTGCAACAATGAAGGAGCCTAGAGAGCAATGAATGTGACACTCTGGAGACATCTTATTTTTCTTGGCATGGAATTTGTAAGTTCTTTATCACTGGATGTATTGCAGCTGAATTGCAAAGAGGATCTTTCCAATAAGAAATAGTGGGAAGAGCAGTTTAAGCAAAGGAAACAGCGTGAACAAGGATATGTGGTACATGTTGATGTCATGGTTGCAATAAAATGAAATTACAGAAAGAAGTATGAATTGATCTCAATTTCCTAATCCCAAAACACAATGTCTTTCTCATTTGATATTCTGTAGTCCAGATGAAATGCCACCAAGTTGTGTCATGCTAAGCAAGTGTAACTGGAATAGATTATACTGTGACTTGAAAAACAATGCTAGACAGTCTTGAGAATATGAGTAATTAACTGAGCATTTTACTGACCTGATAGGCAGTTAAATACAATTGATAATAATCGCGTATCAACTTTGGTTTTGTTTTTTAAATATTTGAGGGGAAAACATTAGAGGACAAAGCAGTGTTTGTTTTGTTCTTTAAGTAGGTTGTTCGGTGCCCTAATGTATGGAAGCCAGATCTCTGCTGGGGTTGCAGAAGCAACTCTATCTTTTAAAACCAATACTGGGCCTTATTCCTAACTCTCTCATGAACCTGCTGAATAACACTGTCCACTCAGACCCTTGACCTACCCTTCCTTATCAGCATAATTCATACTTATACTGTATTTTTAAAAATATATTTTTATTGATTTCAGAGAGGAAGAGAGAAGGAGAGAGAGATAGAAACATCAATGATGAGAGAAAATCATTGATCAGCTGCCTCCTGCACGCCCTCTACAGGGATGAGCTCACAACTGGGGCATGTGCCCTGACCAGGAATCCAACCATGACCTCCTGGTTCATGGGCCAACTCTCAGCCTCTGAGCTACACCAGCCAGGAATACTTCTACAGCATTCAATTTATTCTGGCAAGTACTTTCAAGTGCCATCAATGCCTCAGTCACGGAGCCATCCTCTACAAGATAACATGTTGATCCACATGATCAGATGAGGATATAAGAGCTTCATGGGTAGAGATGGGAGCTGTGAGAATGCTAAGTACATGGAGCTATGAGAATGCCAGTGCGAGAAACAGGGCAGGCAGGAGCGTGCGTGCTGGCACGACTCCCAGACCTGCACATTTCCGTCACAGGGAGGAGCAGCACACAAGCCAACAACACTATCCCTGTGACGGAAATGTGCAGGGCATGTACCTTGGTTACAGGCACATCCCCAGTAGGTGTGCAGGAGGCAGCTGATCGACGATTCTCTCTCATCGATATTTCTAACTCTCTATCCCTCTCCCTCTCTGTAAAAAAATTAATAAATAAATAAATAAATAAAATATATTAAAAAACAATTAGAAGATTATAATTACACTGTGCTGCCAATTTGATACTTACTCTGTTGTTTTTAGAGATTATCATTAGGAATAAGTCATGCTGATTCATTAAATAAGCTGACCACTGTTTAAATAATCCGGTTTAAAGAGGACCTTAAAAAGATCTTTCTGCCAAGAACTTCCAGGAATCTTTGTGTTTTATATCCTGTTATAAACTTGATTTTCAGAAATGAAAACTGAATATAGTGATTTGCTTTTTGAAACCTTTCTTCATTTAATTCAGATATTGTCCTCTATCATCTACAAAATCTTTTCATTACAGTGTATTAGTGGCACATGCCTATTTCATTACTGCCTAAAGTTGGAACTGCCACTCATAGAAGCAATCGTGGCTCTAAAAATAAGACAGGAAATTCAGAAGCAAGGCTGGGGATTTGCTTTAGTAGTTAAAGGGGAAGAAAGAGGCCTCTTCAAAGTATATTGGAAGTCTCTCATTAAAACCATAGTTCAACACGACATAATTTACAATAAGCCATGTTTCCTTAACATGTTCATTTTTCGATCTCCTTTTGCAGTGAATTATAGTAATCTGTTTGCTTCTTTTGAAGTGTAGTTTCTTTCTCATCCATATCAAGTGTCACAATTTTAAGGGTAAAACTGAGATACATAATGTGTCACTGTCACCTAACAGGTAGGCTCCCCTTTATGACTTGGTTGCACATAAATTGTCAGTTACACATGTGGGGAGCTACAGTCTCATCCCATCCCTCCTTTCAAACTACGATAAGTGCTCACATTGTTGTTTTCCCCTTGATTAAAAACTTATGGAACTAGACAATTCTGATTTTTTACATTTGTGTAATAATTTTTAAAGATATTTATTCTGTAGATCCAGAGAGACAAAAATGCATAGTCATGCTTACCAAATGATGGCTCATTAGTCCTGTATTTTCTTTTTCTTTTTTTTAAATCAATTTCAGAGAGGAAGGTAGAGGGACAGAGAGATAGAAACATCAATGATGAGAGAGAATCACTAATCAGCTGCCTCCTGCATGCCCCCCACTGGGGGTCAAGCCCACAACCAGGGGCCCTTCAGTCCGCAGACCGACGCCCTAGCCACTAAGCCATACCAGCTAGGGCAGTCTTGGATTTTCTTAATACCACATATCAAAACTTCCATTACAGTCTAAAATTTAATAATAGCTCCATTTATCAAGTGAATACTATATGCCAGAATGGGCTAAATGCTTTCTATTCACTATGCCTTTTAATCCTCTCCACAATCCTATGAGGATGCATTTACCTTCTTGTGTTTCAAAGAACGCTTAGACATAATGGTGACCAGAACTAGGATTTCTAGAACAGATCTGCCCAACCACAAAGTCTGCATTCTTAATTGCTAAATGATCAGCCCAGCTCTCTTCCCAAATCAAAGACAATATGTTAGTGAAAAGTTTATTTCACTGGTGGATAGGGCTCCAGAACTTCCACTCCCACTTTAGTCAAAGCCTTTATACATACTATTTTCTTTGAATAAATTATCTTAAATAAGCTTAAAAACCATTGATCTAGATGACTTCTTCAGTTCTAAATTATGTTTATTCAGATATAATTAGAGTATCTCTTTTACTATTTTTATTATTATGCAGGTAAGACAACACTGAAATTTTAAGGTAGGTTTAAAATGTTTCAATAAAACGAAAGATCATATATTTACACATTAAGGAAGAAAGAAATTCACTATGTGCAAGGCAAGTAAATAATAATAAATGCCACCTTTTAATTATCTGTGAGGGATCTACAAACTATATAGAGGCATGAAGGAATATATGTTGCTTAATAGTGGAGGTAGGAATGGAAAGAGACTGTAAGTTGGCATGAGAGGTTTATCTTTACAGCAATGAAAATGTTCTAAAATTAGGTTATGGCAATGTTTTTACAGATCTATAAATATGCAACTATTCATTGAATTATACACTATAAACAGGTAAATTTTGTTATATAAATCATATAGGCTATTTTTAAAAATGGGTTTGCATCTAGTAAAATTCAGACTTATTTCAAATTGGATTAGGGTAGGTGTTTGAGACAGTTGAACAAAAACTAAATTTACTGACATCTATTAGATTATTTTGTAAATCTAACTATTCATGTCTTAAATAATAACATTACTGCTCCAGTAGTATCTAACACTCCTACTATAGTTATAGAATTTAACTAATTATATATTACAAGGTATAATTACAAGGTGAGGCTCAAAATGATTTATGGTTTAGAAAAGGATGGTAACATAAATAATATAAACAAAAATAGGAATGTCACAGAACTTTACCACCTGCTACAATGTTTTATTGAAGGTTTTTAGAAGAATTTAAATAACATTCAGATATAATCATGACTCTTACTAGCCAGCCATTTCAATTTTAAAGGTATTTTATAATATATATTTAAGATGAAAACAGTATTGCTTATGTCTATGGATGGAAGTTGAAAGGGAAAATATACACTTTTTCCAACTCCATTTAAAGGAATTATGGTAATCCAATCTCATTTTAAATCACATTGTGAAAAATATTAAGTTAAAACAATTTATTAAAATACCTATTTTTAAAGTTGCTTTTACTATATAAAAATGACAAACAAAATCTGTGGAAAGTAACTTCTTAGCCTTCTGTAAAATATTCTGAGTTGTAAGAGGAAAATAGCTTAGCTGAGAAAGCTTATGTCACTATGTTGTAATCTATGTAGTTTTGCATGGCTGATTGATACTAATTAGTTTGTCAACCTCTATGATTATGAATTTTGTCCAAAACTAAATTTAACCAGGGAGTATGCCTTTCTACTCAACCGAACATTTCCAAGGAGTCTCTTTGGAATCAATGATGTTGAGATCTGTTTATATAAAGGTCTTGCTTTCTATCTGATGAGTGAAAGATTTAAAAAAATCCTATTGTGGCAAAGTATACATAACATGAATTTACCAATGTCCTTCCCCCCAGCCCTTGGCAACCACCATTCTATTTTCTGTCTATCAACTTGACTGCTCTAAGTACTTCATTTAAGTAGAATCACACAGTATTTGTCCTTGGTTGTCTGGCTTATTTCACTTAGTATGTCTTCAAGGTATATTCACTCACATCTATAGTTTGTACCAGAATTTCCTTCCCTTTGAAAGCTGAATAATATTCCATTGTATGTATATACCACCTTTTGTTGGGTTTCTTCCCCATTTTAGCTATTGTGAATAATGCGGCTATGAACGGGGGTATAGAAAGATTCATTCTCATAACCAGCATTCATGCCAGACATGCAGTACTCCTCTCCAAGCTTATCCATGTTATTTTCTAAAAGCAATAAACATTGTACAATTCCCAGTTACTCTTCTTTAACAAAAAGGATTGTTCTGTTGTTGACAATGAAATGTCTGTTTCATTTAGTGTTTCTGTCCCGGAGCAATGCCTTCCTCAATATAAACTCAGGGCCAGCCGAAACCGGTTTGGCTCAGTGGATAGAGCGTCAGCCTGCGGACTGAAAGGTCCCAGGTTCGATTCCGGTCAAGGGCATGTACCTTGGTTGCGGGCACATCCCCAGTGGGGAGTGTGCAGGAGGCAGCTGGTCGATGTTTCTCTCTCATCGATGTTTCTAACTCTCTATCTCTCTCTCCTTTCCTCTCTGTAAAATCTCAATAAAATATATTTTAAAAAAAAAAAAAACTCAGGGCCAGAGCGAAGACATTCATTTTTGAAGCAAAAGTATTGAGCCTCGCATTATCCTCTTTCCCGATACTATTTCTACGAATCCCCTCAAAAAGATGTATAGGGAGAGAGCAAGACTCTCATCTAGTAAAATATACACAGGCCAAGAAATTCAGATGTTATATAGACGTGTTTTTCAGTAGGAGCACTCTAAATTATACTGCATACTGTAATAGGATAATGCTGAAAAGGGTACATACCGTCTCTGCATGTAAAAGATCCACCCAAGTTTTGTGCATCATGAATAATTTTTTTCCCCAAGATGGGTTAATGCTTCTATTTTTGGAAACAGGTGTTAAAATTTTAAATGGCAATTTCTCTTTCAAATTAAATAATTATAAGTGATTTTTAAAGTAACTCATTTATGTATTTGGCACCTCCTGTCTTTAGCACCATGTCTACTCCAAGCCTCAATCCTCCAAATCTATAGGTGGAACTCTGTCCTGAACCCTGCCACCCCAGGTGTCCAGGACTACTTCTGTTGACCCCTCAGACACTGAGGGCAAAGTTCCAAGAGTGAATAAGGGGGCAATAGAAGGAGACTGCCGAAGATAAACTAGGAGAGTGAGGTTTATTTAATAACATAATGCAGATTCCTTGGGGGAGGAGGAGCGTTTTTTTGTTTGTTTGTTTTAAGGTAGGGGCTCCCTCTGCGGAGACCACCACACATCTAAAAACAACCTCAGATTAGAGACCATCCCCAATGCAACCTTGGGAGTCATGTGACCATGTGCTAAGCAGTTGGTCTCATCCTTCTGGCCCTTTAAATACAGTTCCTCATGTTGTGACCCAACCATAAAATTATTTTCGTTGCTACTTCATAACTGTAATGTTGCTACTGTTATGAATTGTAATGTAAATATCTGATATGCAGGATGGTCTTAGGCGACCCCTGTGAAAGGGTCGTTTGACCGCCAAAGGGGTCGCGACCCACAGGTTGAGAACCACTGTACGGGATCCTGAGTCACTGGTCACTACTGGCCCAAGGGAGCTCTGGGCATCATTGCTCCGTAAATACATGATGAGTGACCCCATGTGTTTGGAAAATATCTAAATATCTCCCCTCCTAACCTGGCACAGAGGTAAAGGAAGAGAAGGACTACTGTCGCAACACTCTACTGGCTCCTGCCATCCTTCATCTCTGAGGCCACTTCTGAGAATGTTCGCCTTTGGGGAGCAAACAGCAAACAACCCGATGAACACATTAAAAATCCATCTGCAAGTCCGACGGGGCACTGCCCCTTTCAACAGAACCTTGCAAGGCTTCTTTTATTGCAGGTCCCTCTGAGCAGTTTCTATGATTACCACGTTTTCCTAAAGCATTTGTTCCAACAGCCAGACCCGAGGCGTCAAGCTGTATCCCCGGAGCTTGTGCCTGGGGCGTGTACTGCCTGCTGCGGACACCCGAGACCTCACCGGGCAGAACCCGGGGGGCGTGCCGCAGACTCCAGGGACAGGTTGGGCGTGGCTTCTGGGCAGGTGGCCGGGGCTTGGAGGGAGGAGTCACCAGGCTCGCGCCACAGTCCCTGGAAAGGACGGCTGCACCCCAAAAGCGAGGACATGCTGGGACCCTGAAGGCCGAGGAGAAACAGACTGAGCAAGACCTGCGGTGGCCCCATCCTCCCCGCACCCGCAGCGGGGGTTCTGAGAAGCTTTTGTCCCTACCCCTGGCAGCAGCGATGCCTGGCGGAGTCTGGGCGCTGGCGCTGGCGCTCCTGCACCCGGGGAATGGTCGGCAAGGTAGGGCGCTGGCGGAAGGGAGTGCTGGGCGCCACCTGGACCTTTGGGGAGGGGGCTTTCCCGGTGGCACGTGGGAAATCCTGTGCACATTGAAGGCTGTATCGGTATTTGTCCCTCACCGACTTCCGCTCTGTCCATCTACTGCCTTTGGGCATTTACAGCCTTGGTGTTTTTCAGTAATCCTTGGGAGGTTGTTGTCTCCTCTTCTGCTTTAAGATCCTCGGCTCTGTTTTGGTTCCTTTGTTTGTTACCTGCTGATATCTTGCTTCTTGCTCCATAAGGTCCCTTTAATTTAACGTAAGAAACTTTTCCCAGACATGTCAGGTATCCTAGCAGCATTGAACGCGAATTCTCAGAAGAGAGTTTAGCTCCAAACTGCACGACTTCTACCCCACCCCACAGCCGGAAATAATTAGTACATGAATACCTTATTCCTACCAAAAATCAATAACCAGTTTGGTGATGGTATTTTTGTATAGCTGTTAGAATCCGTTTTGCTACTGTACCAGTAAAAGAGATCGCTATGGAGAGAATAGCGCCCCTCCCACTTCTTTATCCACGACAAAGAACAGTTTAAAATACAGTGATGCTAAAACAAAACAAACTTTCCACCGAAGACCCAAGTCCAAAGACTGTAGCGCTTCCCGACTGGAGCTGAAACATCGAAGACCTCTGGGAGAAGCGGGGCAGAGCAGACCCTTGCTACGGTTGCCTGAATAAATTCTCTCTCTTCACCACACCCCAAACTGGGGCTTCCTGCTGGCTTCCGAATTGGCGCCAACCTTCCCAACAGCCCTGCTCTGAACCCAGGAGCAGATCTGACACAGTCCTGAAACCAACTCCTCTGGCCATGAACAATGCCTGTGCTGGAGGGCACCTAAGGATGTGGGGAGCTGTGGGTTATGACTAATCGATTGAACGTTACAGCACCCTGTTTGTTGATTATTATTATCCCTGAAGTTCAGAGAGGTTAAGTGTAGCTTTCAAGGCCAGACAGCCTTTGAATGGGAAAGCCTGGGGTGAAGCCCCAATTGTCGGATGCTGGTGTCAAACTCCCTCTGGATAAGCCTGTTTTTCAGCCTCAGATAAGCCCTCCCAGTTTGCAGATGCAAAGGCAGGAAGGAGTTATTGGTAAGATACTTGTCTGGGAGCCTTTATTCTTGCGTAGAGGTGCAATAAGAGGATAAGTATCTAGATTCGAATTAACAATCGTATTCCCTTATGGGAATACTGAGTGTGTGATTGAGAATTGTGGTAAGAGCAAAATAAATTTAGCAAACCAATACCTCTCTGTTTGACATTGCTTTCCAAACTTTTGTGTTGTTGCAGAAACCATAATCCTATTTTGAAAACCAGAAGCTTAACAATTTTTTATTTATCCTTGAATTTGGAGCTTCAAGGGAGTTTTTCTCTTTCCCACATCTTTAGGGGAAGTTGTAAGACTTTTAAAAATTCACAAATATTTGAAATTAACATAGGGCAATCAATATACCAATGGTTTTATAATTACAATCTCGTTTATTATAAAGTTCCTCTCTTCTGGTGTTAAGCATATTCATCTCTTAAAGAATTTATTTATTTTCTTAACATATTTGTCTACTATGAATCTTTAAAAAAAATGCTAGTCTGACCATTGTATTAAACTAGAAAACAATATAATTCAAGTTACCTTGTATTTATAAACAAAACTTGAAAACCAAGTGCATATTGTATTATTATGTATCTATTATTTATAACTTGACACATTCTCCCAAAGTATTTGAAATCCAAGTATTGCAGATTCTATTATATAATACTTAGCTGCTTTAAATTATCTTAGGGAGAAGGCAGCCCTGACTGGTTTGGCTCAGTGGATAGAGCGGCGGGCTGTGGACTGAAAGGTCCCAGGTTCGATTCCAGTCAAGGGCATGTACCTTGGTTGCAGGCTGGATCCTCAGTAGGGGTTGTGCAGGAGGCAGCTGATCGATGTTTCTCTCTTATCTATGTTTCTAACTCTATCCCTCTCGCGTCCTCTCTGTAAAAAAATAAATTTTTTTTTACAGAGAAGGCAGAAGGCAGAAGGCAGAACAAATAGA
>NW_006383016.1:12235511-12238016 GCF_000327345.1 Myotis davidii
GCTTCTGAAAGCAGGTATCCGGTTTGTTTGGGTTCTATAATCGAAACACTGTATCAACTCCAGCTCTGAGATCCCAGCTGGCTGAAAGCAGGTTTCTGGGGTTTTGTTTAGCTTCTATATTTGTAACAATGTTTCAAACTGCAAGCTCAGAGGCTGGCAAGGCAGGGGGGGAATGTTGGTTTCCTCTGTCACTGGTCACTGAAGCAAGCAAGCCTCATGTTAGTTTCAAGCTGCCTGGCTGCCGGCCGTCATCTTGGCTGGCAGTTAATTTGCATATCGCCCTGATTAGCCAATGGGAAGGGTAGCAGACATATGCTAATTACCATGTTTCTCTTTTATTAGATAGGATGTACTCTTGTTTTGAGGGAAATGTTATATTAGGAGTTTGCTTGAAAGTTCTACACATCATTCATGTTATGAAATTGACTGTTAGATGAGATGTGCTTAAAACCTGTTCTTTTAGTACTTGAGGAGCTAAGCCCTCAAACTCTCAAATGGGAGCCTAAACAATCCTCATAATTTAGTTAACTATATCTTACATTCTAAAGTTAAAGTTGTAATGAGGTTTTTAAGAGTATGGCTTGTTTATTGCAAGTAAAATTTAAAAATTTTCTACACATATTTTGAACAGTTTAAAAGACAGAAGGAGATTTGGCAGGGAGGAGGGGTGGATTGTGACATATCCAATCTATATATGTATATATAAAAGCCTAATATGCCAATTGTCCCTCCAACCGTTCGACCATTCGACCAGTCACTATGATGCGCACTGACCACCCAAGGGCAGATGCTCTGACCGGTAGATTAGCTTGCTGCTGTGGTCCAGCCAATCGGGACTGGGCGAGACGAGGCCAGACACACGTTGGAGCCCTCCCGTGGTCCCTTCCCAGCCCCTATCATGCACAGGTGGGGTCCCTCAGCTTGGCCTGTGCCCTCTCGCAATCCAGGACCCCTCAGGGGATGTCAGAGAGCCAGTTTCAGGCCGATCCCCACAGGCCAGGCCGAGGGACCCCACCAGTGCACAAATTCATGCACCGGGCCTCTAGTTTAAAATATGAGCTATTCTTAATTATGTAAATTAAGAAGTTTCCTAAATACTAAATAAAAATAACTATAAATTCCTGTTTAAATACTATGCACTGTTTAGTGTTATTGGTGTCATACTGTCATTCCTATATCCATCACATCTTTAACTTTACATTAGAAAAAAATTCTTCAAAACTGCAAAATCAGAGGACATGTGTAACTACAGAAGCACTTAGGAAGGAGAAATACTACACAAAATAAAGATGGAGGTAGTGACTTTTTCCCCAACACAAAATTCTATTGCAAGGGGATCAAAGAAAATATTTCAATAATTCATACAAACCTCGCCAGTAATCTCTGTTTAAACATTTTCCTTAGTTTCTAACCAGGTGCAATATTCTGGTATTGACAAGATCTTAGAGCTATTTCAAAGTTACATATACAGCATATCCCCTGACTTGTATCCACACACACTTTATAAAATATTTAAAGCCACAAGAGCCTTTGAGGCCAAAATTTTCTTGGGAAATTTAAAACTGGTGGAGCAAGAGATAAAAAGAAGAGGAACTTTTGGACTAATTTCTAAAATATTTTACTAAAAAAATTATTTAGTGAGAAATTTTATCTTGCAAAACAGTGCCTTTCATACAGTTTAATTGTTATAACTATAAGCAATAAAAATTAAAAGGAAGACAATTATAATAATTTTTATAAGCTATACTTAAGATTTATTTGCAAGTTAATATCTCTAGTTTTTTGTGCTCATTAATTTAAGTTCAGAAATTAATTTTGCTTTATGAACACTTCTATAGCAAGAAATTATATAATAAATGTTTGAGAGTTTTAGTCAGTTAGATCATTTTTTTCACAGTGAATACTTTAATAATGACTGAATTTTTCTTTCAAATTTCTATTTCATAGATTTTGTCTTTATTATAGTGTTTTCCTTCAACAAATATAATATTTAATGCTTAGAGATTTTCTACCTACAGCGTCAACAAGGTACTCTAGTATCCAAATAAGGAAAATTTCTGTGTTTCTTATTATTTGGGAATCAGGAGCCTCAAAGAAGAGTTGTATTTCTCAAATTATTCCGTTTCTGCTGCCTCCTCTATGCTGGAAAGAGGAGCTTTATGTTCTTAGTGGGTTTGAGAGAAAAAGTATCTTCCGGTTCACCTGCTGCTCAGAAAATACAGAACACCCCCACAGGATGTGCACACATCCCCTCTGATGCACTCACGTCCTTTGGAGAGTGTCTGGGTGTTCTGTGTGCTGAGGTTGGGCGCCTGTGAGATGACAGTGAGAGGGCAGAGTGGTGATGGCCTGTTCCCACAGAGGCCAGTGCAGCTACGAGATCACCTCTAGGGGGTTAATGCAGGTGCTGAGGTGGGAGCAGATGCAGACAGACACACCTGGTGGGCGCGGGCGGCCCTCACTGAGGTGCCTTCGGTCAGCGTTCAAGGTCAAGAACCCAGAGGT
>NW_006383016.1:12238123-12249391 GCF_000327345.1 Myotis davidii
CAATGGTGTTAAGCATAAGAAAGAAACAACAATGGAGCTGTTATCTGTTAAAAGTGTGAGCACAAACAGGTAGTTGGACATTCCCTGAGGGGTCTCAGATTGGAGAGGGTGAAGGCCAGACTGAGGGGCCCTTTCCCCGCCACCCCTACCCCAGTGCACGAATTTTGTGCACTGGGCTATTAGTTATTAATAAAATAGAGCCATATTAAATGCTTTCATAACAAGGTACAAAGTAACAAATTAAACTAAATCTAGAACCAACAGAAACAGTCAATATCAATAGCATATGAAAATAATTATGGAAATATAAAAGTGTTCTACTTGTAAGCTAGAATGCATATGTCTAAGTATCACTTTCCAGAAGAAAGCTAAGATCATATATAATCTTATCAGTTAATCATAAGTTTTATAAACCAAGACATGCTAATGATTTGTGGGTATTTTTAGAGCCCGAACTCATAGTGAATCCTACAGAACCAAATTTCATAGTAAAAGATAACTGAGCTTATTATAATTTGCTCTTACAAAAAGCTTTTATTGTGGCTGTATTTTATAAACAAAAACTGACTTTTTTAAAAATTGAGAGCTGACTTAATAACATAATCTGTGTCTGCAGAATATTGTAGCCCACCTTGTCAACATGGTGGCACCTGCTTGGCTGGAAACCTCTGTACCTGTCCGTATGGTTTTGTGGGACCAAGGTGCAAAACAAGTAAGCAAAGCTCTTGTGGACTCATATAATGAAAGTGCTCCTTTGAACAGTTGATGGCTTTAATGCTAATTGATATAAACCCAACCCCAAGGAAAAACCACACATTTGTGATTTATTATGACAGTTACCATTCAGCATACTACTGAGAGTGCTGGGTAACAAAACTAAAATAAAAGTTTCTTCTTATAAGCAACTCTTTTTTTTGGCCTTATTCATGACCATTTCTCCTTTTTTTTTTTTTTTTAGATGACAGGAATTCAGTTTGTTGAATTACATATAAATGTATCTCATTTAATTTATGCCTGTGATTACTTTCATTAGTAACTAATAATTTTTCCAAATGGCCATTTCTTGTTTACCATTCAGCTCAATGGTTTCCTACTTTCCCATCTCTATCAGCAAAATAAGTAAAATAAAAATAACTTGATGTGAGAAATCGAGACCTTGTAAAGCCAATGGAAAAATTATTTTTATCTTTCTTTCTGATTTTATTCATTAAAGATGTAATAGGCAGTTCTGAGCTAACCAGGTAATAATCAATAACATGACCAATTCCAAGCCCAGTCTACCTTTCTTTTATTTGTGTCCTATGATCTTAGTGGTTTGTAACAAGCACTGTGAAAATGGAGGTGAATGCCTTACACCAGATGTTTGCCAGTGCAAGCCTGGCTAGTATGGCCCCATCTGCAGTACAGGTAAAATAAAAAATATTTTCAATAAATATCAGTTAAAAGAAAATTTAAATGCATCAATATCCTAAAGACTTGTACCCCAAATCATAAAACTAATCTGACAAGATTGGTATGAAGTTTTTATTTCAGACATATTTTTAAAAACCTATCTTTTATCTTCATTCTTTTTCTTCTTATATTAAACCATAGACGATATAACAGCTTTATTGTCATCCAACCTGACCAATATATATTTTTTTATTTTTGCTTCTATATTTTCTTCATCCACTTGCCTCATGGTGGAGAGACATATCTGTGTTGCATCTTCTAGACCTCAAGTTGTTGTGGGATTTTTTTAAAATCACAGACATTCTATTTCATTAAACATTCAAGCAATTTTGAGTTAAGTGGGCACCATCAAATAATTCATTTATCACAAAATCAGGCTTACTTCTTGGCAGCAGTGTTTGCAATTATCTATGTTTCATCTAATACATTGTATTCTAATGACTTTTTTCAACATAGATTTAATTCAACATTTGTAGCTTGCCAACTATGTGCGAAGCATAATGCAAAGGGAAACAAAGATCAATCTGATTTTGCCCTGCTTTTAAGGAGCATATCATTAGTGAAGGAGAACAGGATTGCATTATTAAAAAGACTCTGATGCAAGTTGAGTTATAATAAATTATGTAATTAATGTACAGTTTCTTGGAAGCAGAGAAGAGGAAAATTAATTTTGGCAAGTCATTTTGGAGGGAAAAGGGTTTCACTCATATGTGGGGTATAAAACAAAAAGCAACAAATGAACAAACAAAATAAACAAACTTGCAGATACAGACAACAGAATGGTGGTTACCAGAGGGGACGGAGGTTGGGGAAGAACGAAGAAGTAAAGGGTATCAAGTATATGGTGATGGGAGGAAACTAAACTTTGGGTGGTAAGCACACAATGCAGTATTCAGATGTTGTATTATAAAATTATACACTTGAAATTTGTTTTTAACCAGTGTAACCCAATAAATGAATTCTTAAAAAGAAAAATGTAATTGGGGGTACCTTTTAAAATGAAGCAAAGGTAAAGAAGCAAAAACAAAGATTGTTTTTTAGTGTGCTAGGACTTGAGTGCAGTGTTCCTTATGAATTGGGAAGGAGACGTAAAGAGATCCACATGGCCACTTGTACTTGCGCGATTACAGACCATCCTGTTTGAGCTATTGAACTGCCTTCTCCTAACTTCTAGTCACCCTTTCAGCTTAACAAGGGCATTCTGAATTCTAACCATAATCTTAGCTTGGTATTATTTGTAAGCTTGATGAACAGACTTTCAAAGCTTTATCCAGTTATTTTATTCCTCTTGTATTTGGCAAATTCTAACTAATTGTAAGTTATGGGTTTTATTTGCAGTAAAAATAAAAAATATTTCATTATGCACCATTTTGCACTTCCATGAAGCTTTCATTTTTTTTTAAATAATAAAACTTTTATGGTCTCTCTCCTTCCTGCTATTCATTAGCTTTGTGTGACCCTGTTTGCCTCAATGGTGGTTCCTGTAATAAGCCGAACACTTGCCGCTGTCCAAATGGATTCTTTGGCGCACAGTGTCAGAATGGTAATTATTCTTTCTTTATAAATGAAAAGGCTAAGGGGAAGTTAGACATAAACAGAGATCTGAGTAAATATAAAGAGACAAGTTCCAAAGGAAAGATGCTATTTTTTTTTAGATCACTTTTATCTCATGATCTCTCTTGACTTCAGTTTTATTAAACATTTATGAAGAGCCAGATATGCACAGCACTATGCAAGGTGATATGTGAACATAAAAATGCATCATTTCCCCTTTATGGCCTGTTATTTTAATACTTTCCCTCATAATGTTAATGCTATGGGTTTTTCAGAATAGTGGGCATGCCTGAAGTTGTCAGTGTAGACGTGAATTAATGTCAATAAATGAAATTTAAAATGCATCTTCTGATCTTCATGTTTTTTTAGCTAATGCAAAGTGTAGGGTAGATTTTTTAGTAAAAAACAAAAAGCAACAAATGAACAAACAAAATAAACAAACTTGCAGATGTCAGAACATGTCAGAACTTAATTCCTAAAATGTATACTTTTTTTTGTCCTGTTACACTTTGATTTTATTCCAATTTTTTATTTGGATGTTGGCTAGAAGGTGGCAATTGAGGCAGAGGGAAAAAAACACATCATTTTAATACTAGATATATGCACATTGGAAACGAGTTCCTATAATTCAAATTTCCTATAAGAAACTAAATAGAAAAAGAGAAGAAAGTAAAGACAGAGATAAGGCAAATCTTGAAAATTAGGAGACTATGTTTAAGCCCAAGTTTATGAGTTATAGATATAATGTTAAGTGGAGAATGTTATAAGGGAAACGAAAAGCTTACATCTCTTATACTATTTGAAGTAGATGTAAAATATAATTTTAAAGTTCTCTAAAAATTTTTAAGTTTATTTTATTTTCTAAATTTTTTTAAAATATATTTTTATTGATTTCAGAGAGGAAGGGAGAGGGAGAGAAATATAGAAACATCAATGATGAGAGATATCATTGATCAACTGCCTCCTGCAGGCCCCTTACTGGGGATCGAGACCAAAACCTAGGCATGTGCCCTGGCCAGGAATAGAACCATTACCTCCTGGGTCATTGGAAGCTCAATCACTGAGCCACACTGGCCGGGCAATTCTCAAAAATTTATATGCATGCCCTAGCTGGTTTGGATCAGTGGATAGAGCGTCAGCCTGCGAACTGAAAGGTCCCAGGTTCAATTCCATTCAAGGGTACATGCCCGGATTGTCTCTTGATCCCCAGTAGGGGGCATGCAGGAGGCAGTCAATCAATGATTCTCTCTCATCATTCATGTTTCTCTCTCTCTCTCCCTCTCCTTTCCTCTCTGAAATCAGTAAAAAATATTTTAAATAAAACTTATATGCCAACAGTTAACTAGGAGAGTATTTCTCCATAATAAAAAATAGCAACAGCCCTCACCATTATTTGACATTCATTTTTAAAACACACACTAAAATTTATTTATTTATCATTTAGGAAAAATTAAATTTAAAATTGCCTATGTATTATTATTTTTAAAACAACCACATTTAATTGTCATAGCTAGAAGAAACATGAAGCAATATAATAATCCTTTCATAAAAGATATTAGATTCTGAGCTTCATAGAATACTACTGTATGTTCAAGATTACCCAATAAATATTCCTAACAAAGCCAAGGATTTACTGTTTAAAAGATTTTTACCAAACAGTCACAGAAAAGTCACATATAAAGCTCTGCACTCATTACCTCGGTAGGTATTTAAAAGTTAAAGTATTTTCCAAATATTATGTGACAGATTATTTAGATTTTTCTGATTTCCACAGGAACAGATAAATTCTTACACAGAGCTAGGTTATGACATATTTTCTTGGTTTTGGTCAGATCATTTCATTCTTTACTTAAAGTGTGGTAAAACATAAGATAAGGTTCATACTATGTGCACTATAATACCAAAGACTGCATTTGTTATGACCAATTCCCCAATACATTGCAAACTGTGCTAACCCACTAGCAGCTTATAGCTCCAAGAATTGTATTTTGATTTAGAAGGGGTGATTTTAGTACTTGCAGTTGTGATCTTTTATTTTAATAGCACATCTCTCTGCCTTATGGCCCCACAGATAACAAGCACACGATGCAATATGTAATATATAGCAATTGAATGTGTAATATTCACAGATTGCTGCCATGTATTCTTTTAGCTATCTGTCACCCTCCCTGTAAGAATGGTGGCCACTGCGTGAGAAATAATGTGTGTACCTGTCGTGAAGGATACACTGGTAGGAGATGCCAAAAAAGTAAGACACCACTACATGTATTTGCCAACTACAGGTAAATAAAACACATTAAATAGCTAAACTATTGCTTTTGAAGACCTGACATTTCATCTTTTTACCTTAAGGTATCTGTGATCCCATATGCATGAATGGAGGAAAATGTGTGGGACCAAACGTTTGCTCTTGTCCTTCTGGTTGGAGAGGGAAACACTGCAACACACGTAAGAGGAATACTCAGTGCTAACACCTCCATTATCTTGTGAATATGAATTCAAATTTAAGACAAAGAACATTTTCCTTGTTTTTATTTTTGCTTTATTTGTTTCTATTTTAAGTGATATCTTTAAAAAAAGAAAAGAAATCTGAGTAAAATGCCAAATCCTTTCAACTTGTTCTTTCGAGTTAGCAGAGGAAGCAGATATATTGTATTTTCCAGTCTGTCCACTGCAATTGCCAGGATAAATAGCCAGTCTTTAAGTCCTGGTCTTCTAGTTTTAAAGAGGAGTCAGGAGAAGGATTTAAAAAATTACTAATTTCATGGTCCCATCTCAGACCAACCAATTTAGAACCTCCCAAGGTGGGGTGCCACTGCTTTCAAACCTGGTTAGTTTTTTAAATGATAGCAGCTCTCCTCATTCAAATATATTTTTCCTTTTTATAAATTATTAGTTAAAATGAGCAGCTATGATAACATATTGGTCAAAGAGAAAAATGAGAAGCAATATGATGTCTAATTGGAGGAAAGTTAAATCACTATGCACTTTATCAATGGGACATTATACAACCATTAAAATCAAGAATAAGTAGTGACATTGGAAATATTCTGGATAAAATGTTAAGGGAAAAGATCCTTTCATCACTGATTTTTAACTGTCATTTTATTTCTCTAATGAACATTTCTGCGTTTTATGATAGGATTTGTTTAGTAAATCATATTTTTGACTTGTGTATGTTTCTGTTTGCAGCTATCTGCATTCAGAAATGTAAAAATGGTGGTGAATGTATTGCTCCCAGTATATGCCATTGTCCTGCCACCTGGGAAGGAATGCAGTGTCAAATACATAAGCCTACAGCATTCATTTTCTACGATAGATTCTGACTCTCAATCTGTTATATTGATTAGCCAGAGAGCAGGGAAGAACCAAACAGCCATCTTGGGTTTCCCATAGCCCCTACTATTTGTTTAATTTACAACCATTGTTTATCCACACAATATACCCTAGAAGTTTTCATCACTAATTTTATGATGCTTCCCATGCAATTTCAAATATTTTGAGGTATTCCAGGGGTCCTTCTGAAATACCACCAAGTTATTCCTACATATATTGAGATTTTAAACCCTTAAACTCAATTTCTAGCAAGTCTCTGAGACCCGAGAATTGAGAGCTTCTTCGCGTGGGGGACTGCACCCGGGGGCCCAGCGGCTGTCACCATGCCACAAAATGTATATTGAGTTACCCTGGAAGCTCTATGGATATCGTTTGGATTACCGTGAGAAAAAGAGAAAGAAGGCAGGCCGAGAGGTTCATGAACATTCAAAGAAGGCAAAAAAAGATGGTTGGTCTGAAGGCTAAGCTCTACCATAAACAGCACCATGCTGAGAAAACACAAATTAAAAAAACTATCATGATGCATGAAAAACGAAACACCAAACAAAAGAATGACTAAAAGACTCCACAAGGAGCAGTATCTGCATACCTACTAGACAGAGAGGGACAGTCACGAGCCAAAGTACTTTCCAGTATGATTAAACAAAAACGAAAAGAGAAAGTGGGAAAATGGGAAGTCCCTCTGCCCAAAGTTCGTGCCCAGGGAGAAACAGGTATTAAAAGTTATTCGAACAGGAAAGAGAAAGACAAAAGCATGGAAGAGGATGGTTACTAAAGTCTGCTTTGTTAGAGAGGGCTTTACTTGAAAACCACCTAAATATGAGATTCATTAGGCCAATGGACGTACGTTTCAAGAAGGCCCACCTAACACATCCTGAACGGAAAGCTGCCAATACTTGGTGTAAAGAAGAATCCCTTCTCCCCACTTTATACAACTTTGGGTGTTATAACCAAAGGTGCTGCCATCGAGGTGAACGTGAATGAGCTGGGCCTTGTGACACAAGGAGGCAAGGTTATTTGGGGAAAATATTCCCAGGTTACCAACCAGTCCTGAAAATGATGGGGGCATAAATGCAGTCTTCCTGGTTTGACAGCAATTTCATACAAGTAACTCTTTGTAATTGTTGAAGACTATACACCAATCAGCTCCTTTACTGTGCTGTTTCTGAGTGCTATCAAACAGCTTACATGTCTGCAGTCATCGAGAGAATTATTTATTCTATCGTAAAGAACATTAAAATGGGCCAGTTTTACAAACTGGTCTTTATTTTGGGGTCTGTTTATCATGAAATTGAATTATTAAAAAAAGCAATTATAGCAAAAAAACAAAAACTCAATTTCTAATGAAACCTAAATAAGCAATTAGCATCCTTTGGCTTGGACATTTTATAACCTCTAGAAACATTAGTTATATTAGACCTTAAAGTCATTACTAACACGGAATTATTTTTTTAAAACCGGACAAAATAAATGTCTGTTTTACTTAAACCAACAAACTTAAGGTAGCTTTTATTTACTAAAGATTAAACTTAGGTCACATGAACTTGAAAAGCATTTGTGTTAGCTTCTATATTTCTGAGACTTTTAGAATACCCAAATATTACAAGCCTTCATCTTTGAATTAATTTTTAACAACACCATCCAGAGGTAGAAAATTATCTCACATGTACAAGATGGACAGACACAAACAGAAACCATTTGACCATTAGAAAAACTCACTAGCTTATAAAAGGACAACTGAATCCAAATTTTCCCTGGAGGCATTTACAATTTACATTGTAAATTCCATGACAAGTCAAGTTCCAAATGATCAGCCCCCTTTTAAAATTAGGACAACCCTGGACAGCATGGTTCAATGGTTAGAGCATCAGCCTATGCACGGGAGGGTTGTGGATTCCCCTCACCACCACCCCCCCCCCACCCCCGCTCCCTGCGTTTTGGTGCATGTGGGAAGCAACCAATTGTTGGGTTTTTTTTTTTATTGTTTAAAGTATTACATGTTTCAACCAATCGATGTTTCTATGTCACATTGAAGTTGGTGAGAAAAAGATAAAATAAAATTAGGACAGAAATTTTTTAAAACGGGTTTTTATTGATTTTTCTAGAGAGGAAGGGAAAAGGAGAGAGAAACATCAATCAGCTGCTTCCTGCATGCTTTCAAGCCCCCAACCCAGGCATGTGCCCTGATCAGTTGGTGCATGAATCCACACTCTACCACTGACCTGCACTGGCCGGGCAGGACGGGCATTTTTAATTCCTCAAAGAACTGGGTTGACACCTCAATGACATCCTAGTTGAAGTTTTTATCTAAATCCTCTTTTTGAAGCTTGGGGAGACCAATACATTTTCCATTCATCCTGCCTAACATTATAGCCAGCTTTTTCCAATGTGCACAGTAAAGTTAATTTAGAACTATCAAAGGGTCCCCATCTCAGCCACGTTGGGTTTTTTAGTGTTCTGTTGGTTTTTAAAAATATATGCATTTTTTTATTTTAGAGAGAAACATCAATGACGAGAGAGAATCACTGATGGGCTGCCTCCCGCACGCCCCACACCGGGGATTGAGCCGGGCCCTCCTGCTTCACAGGTCGGTGCACAGCCACTGAGCCACACCGTCAGGGCTGCGGAGAGGCTGACTCAGCGTGTCCTATCCGCCGCTGAGGCATGATTTCCCGGGATCACGGTGAGACCTGCAGGTCTAAGGAAATTCTAGGGAAACCAGCCCTACCTGCCTGTCTCCGGACAAGCCAAACGCAGTGGGCCTCCTTCAGCCCTGCCTTACGCCCAGAGGCAGCTTTTCCGCAGGCAAAGCCTCAAAAACCCTGATTCACCTCCGGGTCCCGGGCAAGGGCCGGGCAGAGCTCACCGGCAGCCCGGGGCCACCAGGCTTCCCGAGGCGGCCCCTTCCCGAGCCTCCCTGGGTCCTCACTGCCCGCCACTCCGGATGCGCAGGGGTGAAGCCTGAGTGCCGGCACCTCGGCCATGGGGGCTGGGGAAGCAAGTGTCCTCTCTCCTGGGGAAGAGGGAGCTGGGTCTCTCGTGGGCCCAGCACAACTTTCCTGGAGACTCTCAGCGAGCAACCCAACGAAAAAGCCGAAATTGAGAGCGGCACCTTTTTTTTCTTTCCCCGGTTGTCTCAACCCTTACCCACCTTGAGGGTTTCTGAAGAGCAGCTTAAATACAGTCATGGCCGGCTACTGAGAGCAGGAGGCCGAGAATCCTGAGAGAAACGCACCTGTTGGCCGGAGGGGAGGCAGGAAGCAGGTGGGCTTCCCCGGGTCCTGACGCACCACGCGCTGCGTGCCGGCCCGTGACGTAAGGACGTCCAGACCCGCAGAGAATTCTGGTGAGCTTATTGGAGCCAAACTGATGACATGTGCAGGGGAGGGGGGTGGCAATATGTCAAATGCTCCTCCATTATGTGTCTCTTTTAAAAATCCCCTTCCTCAAAATGCTTTGTTTCCAACCATCCAGAAACAAAGAATTGATGACATTTTTAAAAAATGTGTTTTTATTGATTTCAGCAGAGGAAGGAGATGGAGTGAGAGAAACATCGCTGATGAGAATCATTGATCAGCTGCCTCCTGCACGAGATCAAGCCTATAACCCAGGCATGTGCCTTGACTGGGAATCGAACCTCCTGGTTCACAGGTCCATGCTCAACCACTGAGCCATGCCAACCCGGCTTGATGACATTATTTGAATAAGATGTCCTACTGCCTTTTTCAGGAAAATTGTTTCATAAGTATTCAAATCCATGATGTCTGTGACGTGAACAGCTCTTCCTTAGCTGTGTGGCTTGTGCATTACACATCCTGCCCAACCATTCATGCCAGTCCCGATGAAAACAACCTGTAAATGCTGCATTTATACAAAGGGTGTATTATCTTGAATTATACCAGTTTGCAGTATGAGCTATTGAAGGAGATGCCTCTCTCATGAAAAATAAGTGTAGTGATTATAAATTTATATTATGTTTATTTTCACTCAATATTATTTAAAAGCATGTCCATGTCCTTAAAAACAAACGCTCAATGATATATTAAGTTCTATAATACTCACACTACAATTCACTTGACTTTTCCCCCTTATGTGGAATATTTATTTAGAAGTTATTACTATTATAAGAATTTTCTCAGATGCCATGATGGTGGCAAACTCCCGTACTTGCAGCCTCCCACAACCACATCAAAATTACAACTAAAATACAGAACAACCATCATACAAAAGTAAAGAAGAAAGCACACTGACACTGGTAGGGGGTGCAGAGGTGCAGAACAGACTGGTCTGGCACCACGTGTGCCGCTTTTTTAATCAGGAGAGAGGTCATCTCTGCGGAGGCCACCCAGAGGAGCAAGGGGTCCCAGCCCCTCACCAGATGCCCAGCCCAGGGTCCCAGAGCTGGGAAATGAAGTCCCCGTAACCTCAGCTGTAAAAACCAATGCAGATTGGGGCTCAGTGACTCAGAGACTGCTGGAGACCCAGCTGTTCCTCTTAAAAGGCCAGCGCAGAAACTGAACTTACAAGGTCCCGCTTCCTCTGAGCTCCAACGCCAGGGCAAAGCTCTGGGGGACACAGACACATACAAGGAGAAACTGGAGGATGAGGAGGAGACGGAGGGTGGTGTGACATAAGGTCTGGGATCCACACAGGTGAGCCTGCATCCTGTGGAAATATACAAGCATCTCCTCTCCCCCAGGTTAAAAGTACATCAGGTCCCTTCCAGGCTCCTGTAAGTAAGTCTTTCCATTTGACGAAATAAGTGAGTTTCTGCTAAATGAAAGTTTCTTTGGCTGACTTACTCAGAGTCCTCGGACTTGGCTGAGAGAGTAGCTTCCACTTCTTGCTTTTCTACCATCTGTTGGGCCTCAGTTGTTAACTTCTTCAGCTGACCCCATGTTGGCACCTCAGTTCCTTGTATAGCCG
>NW_006383016.1:12249437-12260253 GCF_000327345.1 Myotis davidii
CCCTTTCCTTTCTCAGAAAAGCATAGACATACTTCTTGTACAAAATGTTCCATCTGACTGGGCGTAACCTTAACTCCTCTGCTAGCAAGCAAATGTGTTAAAGGATCAATACCAAGCCGAAACTGGTTTGGCTCAGTGGATAGAACGTCGGCCTGCAGACTGAAGGGTCCCAGGTTCGATTCCGGTCAAGGGCATGTACCTGGGTTGCGGGCACATCCCCAGTGGGAGATGTGCAGGAGGCAGCTGATCAATGTTTCTCTCTCATTGATGTTTCTAACTCTATCTCTCTCCCTTCCTCTCTGTAAAAAATCAATAAAATATATTTTAAAAAAATCAATACCGAGTGTTTTTTCTTTAGACTCAGTATGGCACATCTTCTTAATCTAAAGATCAATACAGAGTCTTCTTTCTTTGGACTCAGTATGGCACATCTTCTCAATCTAAGTTCTGTACTATCCACCTTCTTACTCTACTTATCTTCTATAGGGAGGTCTGCAGCACCCTGGTGGAGTCCTATCCATCCTGAGTGTGGGGGTTCTCAATGTGTGGGGGGGCTTACCTAGGGGAATCCTGTTCCAGGGGTTCCCAAAGGTGTGGATGGAGTCGGCAAAGAAGGAATGACACACAGGCAGCGTTCAGGTGATCATCATAGCCAGGTTCTGTAGCCAGGTTCTATCCAAGGTCCCTTCTACCTTCTTAGGTATAATAAATATAGGCGTATTCCAAGGGCTATTGGAAGGCCCTTGACTGAAATAGAACCCAGGGCCTTTCAATCCTCAAGCCAATGCTCTACCCACTGGGAAAAACTGGCCAGAGCTCTAAACCAGCACTTAAAATTTTTCATAAATATTTCCTAGGTCCACACCACAAATCCCAAGCTTTCATTAAAGTATTAATCAGTAGGCTATCCATTTATAATAGACTAGAGGCCCACTGCAGGAAATTCATGCACTTGGGGGAGGGTTCCTCAGCCCAGATTGCGAGAAGATGCAGGCCAGGCAGAGGGACCCCACCAGTGCACAACTGGGGCCGGGGAGGGACACGGGAGGTTGGCCAGCCAATGAGGAACCACAGGAGGGCTCCAGGGCATGTCCTGCCCATCATGCTCAGTCCCGATCAGCCAGACCCCAGCAGCAAGCTAACCTACTGGTCAGAGAGTCTGCCCCCTGGTGGTCATAGTGAGCAGTTGAGCGGCCTTAGCATATCATTAGTATATTACTCTTTGATTGGTTAAATGGGCGACCAGACGATCAGACACTTAGCATATTAGGTTTTTATTACATAGAGTTTAATAGACCTGTATATACTAATAATGAAGAAATGCTATAGTTTACAGATTTTATAAAAGCACTCCTATGAAAGCTAATGACTCATGCAAATGAAAGAAATGTTTTAGAAATATAATGAGTTTAGAAAAGAAAGTAATTTAATAAATTCATGGAAAAGAAATTTAACTGTTTGCTTATTTTTTAAATGCTATTTTCACACCTATTACCTGCTTACATTTAAAGTGGCTGTATTTGAATGCATATCTGTCTCATATAGAGGGCTATTATTTATTTATTTCAATGGCATAGTATCACTTATTTTTTTAAAACATATTGTTATTGATTTTAGAGAGGAAAGGAGAGGGTTAGAAACATCAATGATGAGAGAGGATCATTGATTGGCTGCCTCCTGCACGCCCCACACTGGGAATCAAGTCCACAACTCAGGCATGTGCCCTGACCAGGAATCGAACCATGACCTCCTAGTTCAGAGGTCGAAGCTCAAACTGGGCTCACTTATTTTTTTTAAAAGCCAAGCGTTTTCGCCGAAACCGGTTTGGCTCAGTGGATGGAGCGTCGGCCTGCAGACTGAGAGGTCCCAGGTTTGATTCCGGTCAAGGACATGTATCTTGGTTGCAGGCATATCCCCAGTGGGGAGTGTGCAGAAGACAGCTGATTGATGTTTCTCTCTCATCGATGTTTCTAACTCTCTATCCCTCTCCCTTCCTCTCTGTAAAAAATAAATAAAATATATATTAAAAAAGAAGAAAAACTCAGCTTCCTTTCCTGACCCTCCTGTGACATAAAGAACTGAAAAGACACTCAGTGGGTGAGCATCGACCTATGACACAGGAGGTCACGGTTCGATTCCCGGTCAGGGCACATGTCCGGGTTGTGGGCTCAGTCCCTGGTGTGCAGAAGGCAGCCATCAGTAATTCTCATCATTGATGTTTTTATCTCTCTCCCTCTCCCTTCCTCTCTTAAATCAATAAAAATATATTTTTTAAAAAGGAATCAGTGGAACCACTCTAGGAAATGATGACAAACTTCCTCATTTGGGTTTTAGGTTTTCCAATGATTACTGTATACTAGTGTTTCTTGTTCCCTAATTAAAGAATTTAGTTTTTAAAAGCATTGATTAAACAATGTGTGAGAAAAAAGAAAGATATGTGAACATAAATTTTAAATCATCTCTGGCATAGCATTTGTAAGAACCAGACAAAAAGGCTAAAAGCAGCCGATATATAATGACAAATTTTCTAAATTGGCAAGGATTTACAAGGATTTATAAGGATTAAGTTGATTATGGCTCCTGACTCTTCGTGGTCCTTCAGCATTGAGCAATCAGCCTGCCAGTAGGACCTTTGTGGGCTCTGGGCACATGTGTCTTCCCAGACCCCTTTCTCCACTTAAAAACATTAAAAATTAAATTCTATAAGATGGATTGGTATATTCACATCATATGTTAAAACATTTTCCTTGACCTAGGAAATCATTTTTATTTCTGAGTTTAAAAGAAATTAAAACGTTCCCATGAGCCTTTAAAGGTATTGTGGACCCTAGATGCTGTGCCCCCGGTCCCAATCAAAAAGGTGGCCACTGTGAATGCTCTGAGAGAATAAAAGGAAGACAAACTAGATAGCATTTTAGTTTATATTTTTATTGTAAGCACAGCCCTCTCCGTCATATGGAACTAATTTTAACATCAGTTGTAAAGCTTTTGTGAAATTAGCAGATCTTTGCCTGCAGATGGTGCTAGATACTCAGTTCCCAGGTAACACGGGCCTGAAATGAAAAATCCAACTTTGGAAATGGAGCATATTCAACATTTAGTGCAAACATGACATCTTTTCAAAAATAAAATTCTTCATTGACACAACATGGGTCTTTTCTGTGAGCCTAGAAATCTTTGTTACACCTAGTGATTAATCAATAACTGTAGTCACTTGACTGAGTGCTGTTAACAATCCCTACTTGTGCTAGTAAGGGATGTTACTTTCATTTGAAGATCTGGTACCTTCCTCAATATATATGAGATTTAAATTGTTTTGAGTGATATTAAGATAAGCAGAAACATTTTGTTTTTCATATATACATGAAAGCTTGGAAAATTGTAGCAATTAAAACAGCCAATACTTTCAGGTATTTCAAAATGATATCTTTTTTTCCTTGTCACTGACAAATAATCATAAATCAATAGGCAGCACACCCTGAGAGAAAAAAGTCTTTTTTTAAAAAAAATATATATTTTTATTGATTTCAGAGAGGAAGGAAGAAGGAGAGAGAGATACAAACATCAATGATGAAAGAGAATCATTGATTGTCTGCATCCTACATGCCCCTTACTGGGGATCATGTGCCCTTGACCAGAATCAAACCCTGGATCCTTCAGTCCCAAGGCCAGCACTCTATCCACTGAGTCAAACTGGCTAGGGCAAGAAAAATGTCTTTGTAAAGGATAATGCTTCCCGGAATATGCTCCTTCTTGGCACCATGATTTTGTCTGAAGTAAGGAATGGTCCCCTAGCTATACATCTTGTACATGGCAATGCCTGGAGAACCTTTGACCTGAGACACTATGAACTTGAAAAAAAATACTAAGACTTCTTAAACACAAACATTATAGTGAGAATAATCCCAATGTACAATAGCTAGATACATAGATATAGATAAAGATCAAACGTTTACAGAATGAATTCTGCTGTTCAGCTTCCATCTTCCTCACCAAGGAACCAGTGGGAATCTGTGCTAGTGTGGCCTAGCAGTAGTTTTATGGTCTAGTTTGGATTCTCATTCTAGGATCTGAGGATCTCCATCTGCATTTCCTTCACTGCTTCTTGAGCTGAGATGTTCCTCTCTCTGGTTGAGGGCTCTGATTAGGAACTGCTGAGGGTTTGCCTTTTTCCATGGCCCCAAGTTGTGATTTTAGCCACCAAGACCCGCCCGTTATTTCTAGGGAAGACTTTGATGATGCCTCCTATATTAGCTAATGGAATGGCAGCTGCCAATGGCTCATCCTTTACTCTGACTGCTCTTTGCCACCCAGTGTTCTCTGCTGATGCTTTCTAACTGATGATTGACAATTTCTGAGGACTGTGGAAATGGACAGGATCTTTTTTAAAATCCCTTCTTGCAATAATAACCAATTCTTTCTTTGGAGTTCACCTGAAACCTATCTCTCCATATCAAAGAATCCAGCCATTTTCAGTGCAATGCCATAAGCATACCCTGCTACAGCATTACAACTGAAATAAATAAAGTATTAGACATGACATGTATAGTCTGACCTCATATCCTACACAATGGCCTACATGGAAGAGTAGAATGGTTCAATCTAGGAAAAAAGTTACAAGGCAGCAGCAAAGCTTGGTCAAAAATATGGGCACCTTCCCGGAGAAAAGGCATCATGCTTCACATGAGTCGGACAAGTATTTTTAAAAAAATGTTTTCATTATCTTTTTCTCCCCATAACAGAAGAAATAGCTGTAGGAAATGGAAATTGGCATTGCCAGAGCATAAAACCGGAATTGCTCATTTTGAGGGTTGGCGTATGGCTGTGTGCCTGGCTCTGCAGAGAGATTTTTCTAGAGCCATATGGTTGAATCAAGAAGGGCAACGGGCTAGAGCAGGCTGAAGGCAGTTTACAGTTAATGATAAAGTCCTGATGCATAATATGTTTGAAAAAGCTCCCAATCTTAGGTGCACATTAAAAAGGAGGCAGCCAAGAAATACCCTGGTGTTTTTTTCTCCTGCAATGAGAAAACAAAGATGCCAGGCAGAGCACTACCTGACAGCTCTTCTTAGATGACCTACCTTCCAATTACTATGAAACCAGACGATTAAGAGGAAATTCCTATTCTAATTGTTTTAACTCCATGATAGCCTTCCCGATGGGTAAATACTGAGTTTCCGCTAAAACACAAAAATCCTTTACCAATCCATGGAAGTGGACAGATTCCAGGCTCAGCCTGTCTACCTCACTAAGCACAATGGAGACAACTTTCTAGAAAGAAAGTTAGGTTCCCCAACCCTCAGGGAAAACTAAAATGACAAGCATGGTTGACACTAAAATGAATAATCAGTTTGTAATTTCTGATGGACTACTCATGCTGAAAATATCACAGATGAGATTTTTAACTAATTAGGCCCCAAGCTCTTTGCAAAAGCCGCATTGCAATTAATTAAGATGATTGCTGCTCATTATTTTTTTAAGAAGCAAATTCTTGTTTATATGTACAGAACTGCCAGAGAAAAAGAAACACTCCTACACTACCATATTATGGTTTTTATGCTAAAATAAATAAAATACTTAAAACTATTTTTAAGCTATTCATATGAGTTGAAATTGGCATACTGTTATGAATTCTTTAGCTAATATGTAATCATAATTGAATTAACAATGAAAATTAAAGTCAAGATTTGTAACCTCTTATTGAGGCCCAAATATAAAGCCTAGAACATCCACTACTAAGAACAGTGCTATGAAATTCCTGCCTGTAAGTAGGAATCTTGAGAGATACAGCAATTTATGGGAAGACATAAAAAATTTAAATATTACTCTTCTAATAATTCATTTTAATTATTAGAATAACAATTTCAGAGCCAAGAGTTTATTTTGGCATTTTTTTAAATACTAGAAAATAAATATTAATACATAAAATATTTAAATAATATCAACAGAAAAATAGTTAAATGATTATAGATTTTTATAGTCAATAAAACAGTGATTCATGTAGAGTTGTATCCTATAAATATGGATATTTACTGTTGAAAAGGCAAATTTCCAGATCACAATTATGGTATTGTCTCATTTTAAAATGTGTATCTGTTTGCATATTTGTAAACACATATGTTTTTAATAACAGAACATTTCTAAAAAGACAAACATCAAGTTTTTAAAATTTGTTACCTCAGGTAAGTGGAATTATGAACTGAGGGTTGATTTAGATGGATTTTACTTAATACTTCATATATATTTGTACTGCTTAAAATTGTATAGTAGTCATAAGTTATTTTGTAATTTATGTTTTTGTAGAATCTCCCATTTGCCTCCAACAATGAAGCTTTCTTAAAATACCAATTAAGAGACATTCAGAATAATGTAAATTGAAAATCAAAGAAGTACTACATAGTTTTTCTTAACTGAAAAGGGGCAATAAAATTAATTTAAAAAATTGTGTCATTTTCATAAAATTTTTGTTGTGAAACATAATTATACTCTTTTTAGAGTAAACGATTTTGCTAATTCAGTACTGCATATATATTTGAGTAGGAAACCAGTGAATTTAAGTTAATGAGAGTGGTTTACAATCCCATGAGTGTTATCATAAGTTTAAAATTAATTGCTCGAAATTTTCATGAGGCCAAACTGGACAGGTAATCAGTCATGGGCTAATGTCATTAGCTTGATTCATGTTATCAAACTATATTTCTTATAATACCAGGCAATGGGATAGATGGGAGAGAAATATTACAAATCAAAATGATGGAACCAAGTTCTTTTGATTGCATTAATTCTAATATTTACAGGTCACATTTACAGCAAAGAGGTTTATTGAGTCATTCAAACACAAAACTCACATTTGCCTAAATTTATGAAAGCAAAGACACCACAAAATAATGTTTCTTCTTATAAGTTTGTAGAGTGCCTTTAATATGAAAATTTTGGAAACTTTAAAAGACTAAATTAAAGATACTTTAAAAGACTGAATTAAAGATACTTTAAAATGAGTTCATGAACATTTTACTTTAGAGATAGAATTAAAGCACACTATTCGTTTGACATATATAACCCGAGGTGCGAAGGAATGAAGTGACCTTCTTTAGAATTTATAAATCAGATGAAATGCAATGGCTAATTTTCAATAGGAACTAAAGTTATTAAGGGTCAGTCTTGAATATGTACAGATGTTTTGTTTCAGAAGATGAACTCTCTTTCATTTTGAAAAAAATATATTTTATATATATGAAGGAAAATAATATTGTATCTATAAAGTTAAAAAACATATCAAAATGAACACCTACAATTCAATCATCCAATTCAGAAATATGCCAATGCCAACCTCTAGGCTCCTCTTATAATCCTGCTTCTTTCCACCCCAATAAACACAAAATACACCCCTGTATTTTGTGTTTATTGCCTATGCTTGGCAATCTCTAAAATGGTCCCCAAAGATTACCACTTTCGGTTATTCACACCCTTATGTAATTCCGTTGCTTTGAGGGTGGGCTGGATTTAGTGATTCACTTCTAACAAATAGAATATGACAGAAGTAATGACTGTCACTTTGGAAATTAGGTTATAAAATTACTGGAGCTCCTTTCTCTCTCTCTCTCTCTCTCTCTCTCTTCACTCTCCTCTTGCTCTATCTTGCTTGCTTTGAAGAAAGTCATTTGCTGAGAGGTCAGTTTATCTATGAAAAGATCTATATATTTCCAAGAACTGAGGAAGGTCTCCAGCCCAACCAGGAAGAACTTTTCTTTTTTATGAGATTCTCCATTTCCATTCAACAATGTCCATTCTGTTGCCAGAGGTGCTACATTTGGAAAGTTACTCTGCCCCTTTTATTTACATTGGAAAAGGGTTTGCTTATTTATCTTTAATATTCTTGAAGCAATTTCACATAAAATACTCAGTGATGATTGGCATGGCAATATTCAGGTGAAGCAAAAACAGTCCAACAGCCCAGGAGGAACTGAATCTTAGAGATCTAAGGTCAGGAGAAGGGAGTTGTCAGGGCACTTAGTTCCCTCTTTCTACCTGAATACTGTTAATGTTTTTACTTCTTTGTGAAGCTGGGCTTTATTCTTTTATTTATGAAAGACACAAAAGCACAAAGGGTATTTTTCCTCAAACTGCAATGGGACAGGTCTGGGCTGCCTGTCACTACTTGAGCCAATGAAGCAGAGACAGGGTTGAGTCATATATGAGCATTTATTCCAATGCTGCCAGCAGAATGGGAGAGCAGCCGGTCATCCACAAAAACCTGCTCTGCAAAGGACAAAGATGACCTGGGGAAGTAGAAATTACAGGCATGGGGAAGTAGGCAACGGGAGCTGGGACAGGACTCCATTGTTTAGTCAACAAGGTTGTTACTCTTTCCATGTTAATAGGCAGTTCTTGAATGGGAATGGACCATATTCCAAAGTTGACTCCTAGGTCCAAGGTTGACTTCCAGGTCCTAGGGGTGTACAACTCCCAGCCAAGTTAGAATGTCCTTTCTTTAATCAGAACAAGGCAATCACAATTAACAGAGCATGATTAATATTTCTTATAACTATAGCTAGTCCCCAATATTCTATTTCTGTCCCTAACAAAACAAGACTGAATTGAATTCTTCGGAATCATGAGCAATTCCCAAATAAACCAGGAAAAACAAATCATTTTTTTTTCTTCAACTGAATATTGCCATGCCAATCATCACCGAGTATTTTATGTGAAATTGCTTTAAGAATATGAAAGATAAATAAGCAAACCCTTTTCCACTGTAAATAAAAGGAGCAGAGCAATTCTCCAAATGTAGCACCTCTGGC
This sequence comes from Myotis davidii, assembly GCF_000327345.1. Taxonomy (NCBI): domain Eukaryota; kingdom Metazoa; phylum Chordata; class Mammalia; order Chiroptera; family Vespertilionidae; genus Myotis; species Myotis davidii. The sequence goes on from NW_006383016.1 coordinate 12,258,239, forward strand.
AACAGAATGGACATTGTTTTGAATGGAAATGGAGAATCTCATAAAAAAGAAAAAAAATGTTTAGAGATTTGGCCTAATGTGATCATGTTACAGAATTTACCAGGAGACCAAAAAATACACAGGGAGTACTCGGAGATCCAGGAAAAACCCATTTATTTTCAGATGTACTAGTACAGTGACTCAGGGGGTCAGTTCTCCAAATCCTTGAGTGAATATGGAGGAAGCTTTTCCTTTATCCCTTTTGGTTTCTTTGTCCTCCAAATATTGATCAGACTTCCGGACCTTTCGTGGGCTTTGCGAAAAGCCCCGTGTGTTGGGATGGGGGATGTGAGACCACCCCCAAAGGCCTGGCCTGGCGCCAGAGCTGACAACCCCCTCCCGGGTTTGTGTATGGTTCATGGTTTATAGTCTCTGTAAAATGGGAGTGTTCTGGGAAACAGGTTCTGCAAGACAGGACAGGCATCCATGGAGTTAATTATCGGCTGGCAAGAGTGCGTTAGAAGGCAGGTTACTGGCACAGATTCAGATTGCTAGCCCCCCAGAAATGTCTTATATTCCCCATCAATCAAAAGCTTTCAGAAAAAGAAAAATAAAGACTACTGAAAAGTGAATTCATAATCCAAAATGTTTTTTTCTTACTGATGTAAAAGATGGATGCCAATCATAAAAATGCTTTGCTAATTTTGTATACAGTTTTATTTCTTATTTATAGGCAATTACTATATTAATGACATATATAAAGAAAAAAAATCACTGTAAGTTAAGAAGGAAGAACAGAATAAAAATAAGTGGAAGAAACTAATTCCATACCATAAAGGAAAGCTGTCACATTAGCACAAAACTTCTTCACCCCTGTCTATATTTTATCAACACTCCCTGACCACCTACTTTTAATACATATGAGAATGGGCACTGCCGTAGCCCAGGGTCATTTTAGGCTCCCTGGAAAGTGCAATGAAACTGAAGTATGTATGCACCATTTCCAGAGCTTGTTTTTTCACTCCCAACACGCCTACTTTTAGTTATTAGTAGGAAAGCTTAACCAACTACCCTGGTCTACCCAATGGTTATTTCAAAAAACATAACCTGTCATAGTCTCACCCAGGTCCTTGAGATGAGAATTAACTGGGTCCGTTTGTCCACTCCAAAGCGTCTCTAACCAGTCCCTCTTTCTTGGGCTTTCATTCTGACCTGACTGTGCTTTCAACTACCTGACAATGACAGAAATAAAATAGTAATAAAGGCTACTATGACAACTTTTTACCTTGATATGCATGCTTCTAGTTGTTAGGTCAAAAAATATTTTAATGCTTACGTAAAGGAAATTATTTACAATATTTTAGCACAGATAAAATATAGTTCAACTATGACATTATAAAATGTGTAGCTCAGCCAGTGTGGTTCAATGGTTGAGCGTTGGCCGACCTATAAACCAGGAGGTCACGGTTCAATTCCCGGTGGGTCTGGGCACATGCCTGGGTTTCAATCTTGATTCACAGTAGGGGGCATGCAGGAGGCAGCCAATCAATGATTCTCTATTATCATTGATGTTTCTATTTCCTTTCCGCTGAAATCAATAAAAATATATTAAAAACAAAACATTAAACAAACAAATATTTAAATCAGGGGAAAAACATCTAATAAGATCTTGTCTAGTATAATTCACGAGACTAAAAAGGACTGGTATTTATGTTTTGGAGGTAATGTAAGCTTGTCTCAGAAGTTTTAGATTTAGCTAAAGAGAAATCCCCAATTCAGAGGATTACTGACTAAAGCAACAGTGTATTTCTTTTAAAACAATGTTTAGCCCTAGCCAGTTTGGCTCGGTGGATAGAGTGTCCGCCTGAGGACTGACGGGTCCCAGTTCGATTCCTGTCAAGGGCACATGCCCGGGTTGTGGGCTTGATCCCCAATAGGGGGCATGTAGGAGGCAGCTGGTCAGTGATTCTCTTTCATCATCAATGTTTCTGTCTATCTCTAAAAAAAAACAACCTTAAAAAACAAAAAAAAAAGAA
>NW_006383016.1:12260544-12264256 GCF_000327345.1 Myotis davidii
TAAATAAATGTTTAAATTAAAGTTTACTACGAACCAACAAAGGCATACTTTGTGTTTTCAAAGTTCTGAGAACATGGGAAGTATAACTATTTCTAAAACTAAACTCAATTTATTCTAATCCTATATAATAAAAGCAAAGTAGGCAAATTGTCCCCTTGACTGGGAGTTTGTCTGGGAGTTTGAATAGGGGGCGGGGCTGGCAAGGGGAAGGGACTGAAGCCCTGGCCAGCAACTGGCAGCCCATAGGGACCCTACCAGTGCACGGATTTTGTGCACTGGGTCTCTAGTTTTAAATAAATTGACTGGAGTGTAATGTCAATGAGAAAATGTGAAAAGCACTCTCTATGTTGCCTAAAGTTAGACATGGAAAACCATGAACAAATGTATCTGTCTTGAAAAATACATAACTGGGCTCAGCAAATAGGTACTTTTAGTTAATTATTAAGGATGCATATAAAGGGAATTTTTCAGCACACTTTTCTTCCGCCGTCTACCTTATAATTTTAAAAGCTCCTTGTTTCTTCTGATTAATTGTCCTGTTTGTGCATTCTAGCCCCAGAGTCAGAGTTACGGGGACAGCTAAAATTAAGGGACTAAGAAACAATCTGTCAATCTTTGCCCCTTGGGTAGAAGGCTGCTATAAAACAAATGAAAAATGAAGCATCATTAAGAATAAATTGTAGGTTTTCAGTACATTGCTTTATTCTCAAAATGGGTTTTCTTTTTAGAGAATCGTCTCTTTCCATTTGAATTGGCTTGTATTATAAGCTGATTGTGGCATTCTGTTTTCATCTGAATCCACCCAGATGTTCCTTTCATTTACAGGAAAAATTTCTATTTCACATACAAAGTTCTGTATTTTTAGGCCCCATCTGATGACCTAGGTTTCAAAATCCTAGGAAAGTTCTCAGAAGCTTACAACTTTTTCTCTTTGAATCTGTATTTTGCTTTTTAGTTTGAACAAAACTTTTGTTGGCCTTTTGGTTTTGTTAAGTTTGGAATGTTTTCTCCCATATTTCCAATCAGTTAAGTTTGGCATTTCAAAGCAGCATCTTCATGTTATTTAAAAATGTAACCTAAATATTCAGCTCTGAATGTGTCTCAGTATTCCCATAGAAGGGGAAGAAACACCTTGAGGTAACTCTAGCAACTGACAGGAGGCTAACGTCCAGACTCCTGTCATGACAGGAAGCACTCTACAGGTTATGGCAGCAGGAAGAGAATAGTGACAACTCCCCAATAGCCCAGCCACCCTGCAGATCATGTCCCACCAGCTAGAGTGGCCTCTTTCCTCTCCAGGCTTCTCTCTCCTTTCCCAGGCAGCTGAGCACCTGCATGCCCAGACCTGTGCATATTTTAACTGTCTCTTATACTCCATTATACACTCCTAGCATCATAACCATGCCTTATGTATATAGTAGGTGATCAAAAAAATGTCTGGGGGATTCATGAAGGGATCAACAGATCAATTTAATTCTATTTAAACCATAGATTGACACAAGATGTTTTAAAAATTGAATTAACACAGTTAATAATAGTAAATCGATGCTTATCTTAAGGGGATTGATCATGTTTCTTTTAGAAAACATATCTTCAAACTTATAAAAACTGGGTGTAATTATCACAAGAAAGAGTATAAGTGGTTCCAATATTAACTTTTACTGATTGAAATGCTGTTATAAATTTTTTAAAAAGGCAGGATCCTCAGTTACCTAGTGCAAACTGTTGGGCCATCAGTTTTCACCACACTGAAATTTAGTAAAAGTCTAGAATTTTTGTCATAAAGAGACTCTGAGGCCAAATTACAAGTCACTTTACAAGAATTGTGTTTTTACTGTGACTTGGAAATATTTCTTAGAGGGGACATTGTTTAAACTCCAACATTTTTTAGATACAAAAGTGTTAACTATAAATCGGAGGAAACTGAACTTTGTTTCTAGGTTCTGAGTTACCCAGGAGTGGACAATTGTGAAGAGAAAATACCAAGATTTTCATGTGTACAAAGCTGAGTCTATATTTGGAGAGAAAATAATTACTTTGTATCTTCAAACTAGATTATGTAGAGGTCAGAGCGTTATCCCGACCATCTTTATCTATGTTATTTTTTCTTTCAAATTATGCTGACATGTGCATATCATCATCCCAACTTTTGTTTTAGTGTGGTTATTCCTTGGGACTCTTTTATAGCTTTCCCAGTGCCAAGATGAAAAAGATGGCACACAGTGGATTTACAGGCAGTAGAAGTCTTTTTAAACATTTTTGGGAATCAAACCTGAGACTTCCTGGTCCATGGGATAACCCTCAATCCACTGAGCTATACCTGCCAGGCCAAAGTGACTTTTAAAACAGTCAGTTGCTTATACTTGTATATAGAGGTTTCTGGTAGCAAGAACTAACCAATCAAATGCAACCTTATTATGCCACGTGACCAATAAGAAGCAACTCTATTATATGACCCCGTGTATTTATGGTTCAAGATGGCATTCACACCAGAGAGCTTTGGTTGTGTTGGCTGTTGTCATTTTTAAATTTGACAATCTACAGGAAAAGAGGCCAGTGCCCCTGACTAAAGAGTCAGGTATTGCAAATTAAAAAAAAAATTTTTTTTTTGCCCTAGCTATTTGACTCAGTGGATAGAGCATCAGCCTGCAAACTGAAGGGTTCTGGGTTAGATTCTGGTCAAGGGCACATGCCCGGGTTGCAGGCTTGATCCCCAGTAGGGGGCATGCAGGAGGCAGCCGATCAAGATCAATGATTCTCACCATTGATTTTTTTATCTCTCTCTCCCTCCCTCTCTGAAATCAATAAAAAAAAATTGTGTGGCACCCCAATAGCAAATTGCTACCTTAGATGCACAAAAACAATGGTCAGGGCTTAATTAAGGTAAATATAAACTTTGATCTAATAATCAAATTGACATGTGACAGATTAGCAGGAGAAAAACACATTGAAGTTTAATAGCAGGTGTACCTCCTGTGTACATGGGAGAGACTGAGTAACTCACCAAAATTACTAAAGCCACCACCTTAAATACCATCCTCTGTAAAGACAATAGCAGATGTTGGGGAGTGGGGGAGGCAGTGGTGGGAGATTACCAGGAAAAGCCCTGTAAATAAGAGTATAGTTGTTATGCAGATTTAAGTCCTAGCCTACTCCAGTGATAAGAGTTTCTGGATATGTCATCTACCTCTTCCTGGTATAGGGCTGAAAACACCCTGAAGAAGGTATATGTCTGGAGCATGACTACCCACTGTGCTCTGTCCAAGTGGGAATTTATGATCAGATCACCATATAAGCTTACTTGCCGTAGAACCCCTTTTTCATCCACAAATATATACTTAAACCAAAAGCCATTATATGGTGATATTTTCTTAAAAGCTAGAATGCATGGGTCTGGGTACAAGGCATGGGAATGGGGGTAGACTCTCATCATCACTCCTACTGACCCACCTGGGGACTGTGTGCTTAACTGTCTCACAACTTCAGACTCTGCTGACCAGAGGTATGGGTCTGGAGAGAGGTATGGGATGAGATGCTTTCTATTGGGACACAGCAAGGGTTTGCAACTAAACCTACGGTGGTGGTTGCCACCTGGGCATTTTAGATTCCTGCTACCAAAAGACAAATGAGCCCACAAAAAAGTTACTGTACTGGGAGGGGTCATGGGACCTGATTATCTTGAAGAGATAAGGTTGTTGCTAGTAAGAGTCAG
>NW_006383016.1:12264306-12270007 GCF_000327345.1 Myotis davidii
TCTTGCTACTTAGTTACTCCCAGTGATAGACAATAAACTATACACAATCAGTTATCACACTGATAAGGAAAAAACTCAGCATTGTGATGCTGGATTGATATATAGAATTTTTAAGATACTGAGAAAAAAGCAGTTTCTAAATTCAGTTGAAATTTAAAGAAACTTAATTGTTATTCTTATTATATTTATCATATGGAATATGATTTCCTTAATTAGAAAATGGGTAATGGACAAGGCACAATTAAAAAGATAAAGTTGTATATACAAAGTCCACTTTTCCTTAACACTAACATTTGTTTGAAAAGCTGCTGTGTAATAAAACCTTAACTGAAAATTGAGAAGGTTAACCTATTTGTCAGAGAACACCTATTTCTAATTTCAAAGGTTATTAAAATCAATTGAGAAACTGTTTCGCCATATCCTTCCATTCCAATTCACAGCACTCATATAAAACCCCACAGGGCTAGAAAAATCACGCCAACCCAGTTATCATTTTAGTCTGTTGGCACATAATGTAGTCATTGATTTTTTTCTAGAGTAATTTTCATATTTCTAATTAAACCTTTCCATGGATTTATTTAAAAGGTGTGGAACACATCAGAGATGTATGGCATAGTAAATTAAGCCCAAGTTGAGACCTCATTTAAAACACTATGTTATATTGTATTTTAACACATTTAACTAATTTGCTCCTGCGAAGGAGGAATTTTTTTGAGATATTCGTTTATGTTTTGTTTCCATTGCTGTACTGACTACCTTCTCTGCATGCAAATACCTTCTCCATTTTTTCACTGATGTTGAGTCTGGAAAACATCAGTGATTCCCTTGCCCATAGGCTTTGGCTCCAGTCAATGGGACAAAGCTAGGAGTTTAGAGCGAGTAAGATTCATTCTTTCATATTGCCCCATGTGATATCACCTCAGGTTGTCTCTGGTCTGCTGACAGAACACCTTCTCTATAAAGCTTTCCTCTCCTAGAAAACCACAAGAAGGTGGGAGAATGAAAGGAGGGGACTAGATTACAGGGTAGTTAACAAGATTATGTGTTCTCTTGAGGTTAGCTTCTGGGGAGGGTCTGCAAAAAAGACTTTTCAAAGGTATTAATTTAGATGCACAGAAACAATGGATAGGACTTGCTTAAGGCAGAGGTACAACTTTTACTAAAAACGTGATATGCCTGGGGTGTGGCTATCCACAATGGTCTGTCCAGTTAGGTATTTATGATCAGATAACCCTGTGAGGTTCCTCTTGGTTACAGCACCCTTTTTCATTCACAAAAGACACAGCAAACAAGCCAACAAATGGCTGAATAAAATAGTATCTACTTTTAAAAAACAAATATGCCGCAACCTGCACGGCTAGTATCTGAAGAAGAGGCAGATGCACAAATGAAAATGCTATACAAGAAATATGGATTTAGAAGCCATTGGGGGTCAGGGGTGTCTCTTTCGTGAAGAGCACACACCGAAACTCTGGCCAGTCCACTTTTTTAAAAAAAATATTTTATTGATTTTTTTACAGAGAGGAAGGGAGAGGGATAGAGAGTTAGAAACATCGATGAGAGAGAAACATCGATCAGCTGCCTCCTGCACACCCCCTACTGGGGATGTGCCTGCAACCAAGGTACATGCCCTTGACCAGAATCGAACCTGGGACCCTTGAGTCCGCAGGCCGATGCTCTATCCAACAAGCCAAACCAGTTAGGGCCCAGTCCATTTTTTATTCAGTTTTAGATACACATCTTGCCCTCAGTAAAGCATGGCAAACAGGTAGCAGACAGACCGTCTCAAAGGTCAGTAAAGATCAGTAAAGATTCAGTAAACATTTACTTGGAGTCTATTAGGTCAAGAAATTGCTTCGAGCCATCACTATCTCAACACAGCCCTGCTAAGTCCAAGGTCCATCGGCCTTCCGTATTCCTTGGTGCACTATTTTGACCATATTGGGAAAGCAGTGGCTTCCCACATAAATACAGCTTTAAAACAAAAAATTTTTAAATGTGGGTGAAAAAAACAGTAAGATAACACAATTTCAAAATTAATTTAGTTATTTGCTAAAAACACAGAGGCAAGGCAGCCCAGGCAGGAAAAGGGAATCTGTCTTGAAGGCTTTAATGTTTCTCTTTATGCAACCTGGTCAGTACCTGGAATCCCAGACGACTCCTCCTCCTGGGTTCGTCTTTAAAAAGTCTTGAAAGAAGTTTGAGACTGGAAGGCCAGGTTCTAACTGAACTTCTCGGAATTTTCTTTGTTCTGCAACTGAATGTGGGGATGGCAGGATTTGATCCCCTTTCTCCAGCTTTCTTCATTCCAATTCCCACTCCTCTTCCCTGTTCCTCCCTACCCCAACATCACCATGCCCTTGAGGGGTCTTCAGGGCCCATAGGACATCCTCAAAACTAAGATCCATAGACATCCCACAGTCTAGAAGTGTTGACCCCACTGCAAGCAGGCCTGTGTGAAGAAAGACTCTAGGAAAGAACCCCAGATGGCTGAAAAGTGGACGTGGGACTTGTGGAACAGACCGTGCTGAGTCCCAGGTACCCATGGCATGGTCTAGAACAGTGGTCGGCAAACCATGGCTCATGAGCCACATGCGGCTCTTTGGGCCCTTGAGTGTGGCTTTTCCACAAAATACCACATGTGGGCGTGCACATACAGTGTGATTGAAACTTCGTGGCCCATGTGCAGAAGTCAGTTTTCGGCCTGGGCGAGTCTATTTTGAAGAAGTGGCGTTAGAAGAAGTAGGGGGTGTGGGTCGGTCAGGCAACGGGAGACATGGCGCAGGCGGGCAGCGGGATAAGCAGTGCGGGAGAGGTACATTGTTTTGAGGTCCATTTGCTGAGGTCAACCCCTTCCAACTCTCCTATCTGAAACAAGTATACAAGACGAGTGTGGATGGGAGAGTTGGAAGGGGTCAACCTCAGCGAACGGACCTCAATCAGATTGAGGACGTTTTCAGCAAAGGCCAGCTTAAGAGTATGCTAATTAAGTTAATAATAATGTACCTACCTATATAGTTTAAGATTAAAAAATTTGGCTCTCAAAAGAAATTTCAATTGTTGTACTGTTGATATTTGGCTCTGTTGACTAATGAGTTTGCCAACCACTGGTCTAGAAGGTGGAACACAGTCTCTGGTTGGCCACATGCCCTTGGCCCTGTGGGGAGTGACATGGTGAAGGACAACTCCAGCACCTGCTGGGGTAGTGGCCCCTGTGGTCCACGTCCAAGAATGAAATAGATCATAATGCTACTGGAGTGACCAAATTTAGGATGTTCAACACATGAAATATGGTTAACTGTATTCAAACAATGCTGTAAATAAAGTGCTGGCAAGAATATTCAGTGACTGGAAAACATGATCAGAAGCATAGGACTCTGATGCTTATTGGCAATCACATCTAGTCCTAGGTAGAACATAAAGTGTGTGGGTTTGGTACTGATGTCCTCACATCTCTCTGTGTCCCCTCTGTCCTCTGTCAGGATGAGGAACCTGCTCTAAGTTTGGTATGGAGTTGTACCACCCGGAATTACTCTTCTCATAAAAAGGTGACATTATTTTTCTTTTCCTTCTCACCCTGACAAACTTCCTTTGTCTTGAGGAAAGTGAAGTCAGGTAGGTGAAAAGGAAAACAACAAAGGATGAGAAGAGCAGTTTCCTCAACATAATCTTCTCAGGAGATTTTTCATTTTATTAATATTATTATTTTAATTATAATTTTTATTGATTTCAGAGAGAAAGGGAGAGGAAGAAAGAGAAACATCAAAGATGAGAATCATGAGAAATCACTACTATATATTATTTAATATTTTATTTCTTCTATGACTTTCGTCTCAAACAGTGTCTACCTTAGAAGAGACTATAAGAAGAAATTATCAGGAGAAATTCAATACAGAAATAACAATGGTATATATGTTATTCATTTATGCTTACAGAGCTTTAGAGGTTCTACAACCATTGAGTCATCAAATCTCAGTAACCCTGTGAGTGCACTTGGCTGTTATCATTGTAACTTACTGTAATTCAGACAGGTCAAGTTTCCCCTGGAGTGCTGAGTGGCTCCTGCAGAAAGTGTTGGCTTTTCAATATTCTGCATCTGAGAATCACATTTCATGTTAATAAAATTAGCTCATTTTCCCTAGGATTGTCTCTTGTGAGTTTACCAGCCATCATCCACTCCAGGTAGCATAGCAGAAATAGTGCTCACCCAGCTTTTAGAAATCCCTTAAGTTCAAAGGCCATTTTGTTTCCTTCAAGAGATATGGAGAAGACGCAAAATACTTGAGGGAATAAAAAGTGGTCAGTGGATGGTTTGCTTTCCAACACTACCAAACAATGCTCCAATTCTCAAAGGACACTGCCTAGGTACGCTACAGATTTAACTGACTTCTGACATCATCTACCTGGCGATAGCATCAGATCCCACAGGTAAATGGCAGGTTAATCCTCAGTCCCATGAGGCGGCCCTGCTTCAGACACCAATTGCAAGTCCAGGTTGTCACCTTATTTCTGACCTACTGGCTAAAATCTGCGGTTCCCATGACCCCTTCCTTGGATTCAGTAATGGCTCACAGAGCTCATTTACTTAGAGTTACCGGGTATTACAGAGGATATCATAAAGGACACAGATGAACGTAGGGCCACAGGGTCCTGAGCATCCTTGCTCATGGAACTGAGTTTTACTACCTCCCAGCACCTAGATACATTCATCCACCTGGAAGCTCTTCAAGCCCTGTCTTTTTTTGGTGTGTATTTATTTATTTATTTACTTGAGGCCCTGTGCATGAATTCGTGCACAGGTAGGATTCCTTGGCCTGGCTGGCAATTGGGCTGATGGGGGCCGGCCCCGATCGGGGCCCATTGGGCTGGCCGGGGAGGGCTCCAGGGTGTGTCCAGCATCTCTTGCCCAGTCCTGATCGGCTGGACCCCAGCAGCAAGCTAACCTAATGGTTGGAGCGTCTGCCCTCTGGTGGTCAGTGCATATCATAGCGACCGGTTGATCGGACACTTAGCATATTATGCTTTTATTACATAGGATTATATAGGATTTTTATGGAGGCTTCATTACTTAGGCATGATTGATCAAATCATCAACCACTGGTGATTAAACTATGAGTTGGAAATAGATTATTTATTTTCAGTCTTTTTATTTTCTAATATATGCATTTTAGGATATAATTTTTCTTGTCACTTTGGATATACTGGAAACATTTAAAAATGTAATGCTCTCAGTTCAGTTTAAAGTACTTTCAATTTTATTTTCTATTTGTCTTGTGTTTTACACCTTTTAATTTTCTATTTTTTTTTAATCCCCACCTGAGGATATTTTTCCATTGATTTTCAGAGAGTGGAAGAGGGAAGGAAAGATAGAGAGAAATATCAATGTGAGAGAAACACATTGATTGGTTGCCTCCTACACAGGCTCCAACCAGAGCCCTGGCCAGGGAAGAGCCTGCAACCACGGTACAGGCTCTTGCCCAGAATCAAACCTGAGATCCTTTGGTCTGCAGGCTGATGATGCTCTATTCACTGAGCAAACTGGTTAGGGTTACACCTTTTAATTTTCCAAAGAAAAAACACAAAAAAAACAAAACACAACCCTCATGAACTTGTTAATGATTCTTCTTTCTCCCTTAATTGGCTAGGTAGAGCATACCCAGGTAATCTCATTTTCCCCATTATTCTACCAGGATAAATTATA
>NW_006383016.1:12270269-12275552 GCF_000327345.1 Myotis davidii
TTCCCAGTTGCTCTGCTGTTATGGTCATTTTGCATATTACCCTGTTATTATATAGAATAGAGGCCTGGCGCATGGGTGGGGGCTGGCTGGTTTGCCCTGAAGGGTGTTCCAGATCAGGGTGGGGGTCCCACTGGGGTGCTTTGCCAGCCTGGGTGGGGGGCTGAGGGCTGTTTTCCAGCTGGCCACACCCCCTTTAGGGTGGGGGAGTCCCCACTGGGGTGCCTGGACAGCCTGGGTGAAGGGTTGAAAGCCGTTTTCAGGCTGGCAAAGCCCCCATGTGACAGAAGCTCCCAGCCTCTCCTTTTTTCCTTTTTTTAATTCTGGGATTTATTTACCTTCTATAATTGAAACTTTGTAGCCTTGAGTGGAGCTCAGAGCTGGCCAGGGTGGGGGTGGGAGAAGCTTGGCTTCCTCCACCGCCAGGGACAACTCAAGCCTCCTGCTTTCTCTAGCTCCATGGCCATGGCTGGCTGAAAGCAGGTATCTGGGGTTTATTTATCTTCTATAATGGAAACTTTGTTGCCTTGAGTGGAGCTCAGAGTCGGCTGCGGCAGGCGGGAAGCTTGGCTTCCTCCATCACTGGAGCAACCAAGCCTCCTGCTTGCTCCAGCTCTGTGGCTGCCGGCCACCATCTTGGTTGGGTTAATTTGCATATAGTCACTCGGATTGGTTGGAGGGGTGGCTTAAGGCATAGCGAAGGTATGGTCAATTTGCATGTTTGTCTTTTATTAGTGTAGATATATTTTTCACAACTTCAGAACATACGATTTTTTAAACCATAGTTAAAACACTAACTCCAAGCTGGCACTATTTTTTTCAGTTTAAAACAAAATGTTTTGAGTTAAAAAAAAAAAGAAAATTTTTGTGATTGGGCAATTCTTTTAAAAGTACACATTGGGGACGGGGAGAAATGTCACCAAATGTTTTAGTATGTTTGGAGGGAGAGAGGGGTGGAACACTCAGCTGGGCATTGAAAGAAATAAGATTAGGGGATTAAAAATATGGCCAAATAATTTTATTGGAAAAAAGATTTCAAGTATGAGACAGACTCCAGAGATATTAGAGATTGAATAGATAGAATTCACCAATGAATCAGAATTTAAGTGAATGAAAGAAAAAGAAATCAAAGATGATGTTAACGTGGAATCTGAGTAAAGGTTGTAAGGACTTAAGGGCTTTAAACTAAAGGGCTTTCAATATCTAAACTGATTTATTTATGTAAAGATAACTTCAAAAGCATAACCAACATACTTGACTAATACAACTTTTATTTTTCATGCTAAAATTTTTACAAATTTTATTGTGTCATACACAATTACAAGAGTTAACAGTTACAAGTGAGTTAAAAATAATAGTATTTGGGGGCACTTCTCATTTTACTATCATAAGCGTGTTTTGTTACATGAACAGCAACAATAGTTAACTGCTCAACTTGGAAATTTAATAAGTGTTATGATGGAGGCTAATGTATAATATGAAGAGTAAGTACCCTATACACAGTCTCATATCTATATTACTCTTTACTGCATAATTAGAATCATGGGTTAGAATCTACCCAGTAATGCCATCATTCAAATATGTGACCAGGGAGGTCAAGTCAGCAAGCATTTCAAATTATTTTCCAAAATCTTATGTAATTTAGTTCTACAAGGAAATATAAAACAAAACACTCAAGATATGGCTTGCTGATACTTTATGCCTAAAACAAACCATTACATAATGAACTTATGCATGTTTTGCAAGTTGGCATATACTCCATGTCACATAATAATTTTAAGATGAATCACCCAACTACAGCTGATGCTGCATCTCCCAGACTTCTAGTTTCTAAAATTCTGGGGAAGTGAAACAATTTACACTGTAACAGTCTACATGGTAGTAATATTACCTCTTGGCCATTGGCTCAATACTAATTCCTTTTGTTTTTTTTTAGTATACAAAATATGCTGAAAACATTTAAACACATTTCATTTAATGTAATTAAACAGAAGGCAACAATTTCCTTCTAGAAGAATTAGATTTACTTATGAAAAACTTGACGTTTGTTATATTAATTTATGAAATATTTTTTTGGATCAATACAGACCATAGTATATTTTTAAACTTACAGCCTGTGCTAAACACATGTAAAATGAACTACAAACATAGGCAATCATATTATTTGTTTTTAAAAAATTAAAATTACCATTTTCCCCCAGTAGTAACTTTATAAACATATTATTTGCTTTCTTCCAAATTAAGGATAATTTTAAAAGTCCACTGTGAAATTTACATTCTGACTAAACACAAAAATACACAAATATTAGTTCTAATCAGAAATTTCAGCTGACAAATGAAAATGTTTATTTTGAAAATAAGAAGATCTTGGATAGAGAAGTGAAATTTTTGTTCCAAGAACATTGTAAATATATCGTTTCATGTAAAAATACATTTTTTAAAGAAATGTTTAACAGTCTTTTAACCCTACCTTCTCAAACACATTTTCCCCTTAAAATAAAAGTTAAGATAAACATCTCATTTCAAATATTTTACAAGATAAATCAAATTAATTTTTCTTACATGAATGTGAGCCAAGTATTTGCTGCTTTCAAGATGTCATGACCTAATGTAACAACCTTTGGCTTGCAACTTAATAGCTTGAAAGTCAATTTATGCTGCTAATCAAAGAAGGTTGATATGTATTTGTAAATTTAAAATTTTTCATCTTTTAAAAGAAATAAATCCTAAGAAATAATATATTTTAAAAATCAATGATAAACATTTTTATTACACCAAAGATCTACAAAACAATAAAGCCTCCTAATATTATTTTTGAAAACAGTTGATGCTTGAACAACACAGGTTTCGACTGCAGAGGCCAATTTATATCCAAATTGAACAGTGTAATTTAAACCCATATTATTCAAGGGTCAACTCTGCGGTTGGTTGAAAATCTGTATATGGCCTATCAAACACCTAAAGTTTTATATGTTAAGTGCAACAACCAATATATTTTTGCAATCACTTTCAAAGACTGGAAAGAAAATATGCTAATTACAAGAGCAATAATGCTCAAGTTACAGACCTGTAAATCTTGAATCTGCCACTTAAAATCTTAAGTATAACTTCCTTAAAAGTCAATTTTATCAGATATAAAGTGGGAGGTAACAACAGTATCCACCTTAGAGGGCTCTTCTGAGGAGTAACATAATGCACACAAAAGATTAATACAGTATGTGACACAGGAAGTAACAATAAATACTAGCTATACATAGCGTGGGACTTAAGGGTTAAGTACCTAACAAATTATATTCTTAAATACGATGTAATCATTATTTTAAGAATTAAGAACTCTAAAAAAGAAAAAAAATAGCGTGGGAGACAGTTGGGGACATGACCTCCAATGAAATATCCAGAATTATATTGCAATAATAATAAGGCTAAGAACCACAAAGGACTCATTAGACTAACATTTGTAGTCTCCTAAGTTACTTTTATTGTGTTTTGGCAGTCATTTCCTATACATTTTAACACTACACTGTGTCATTTTCAAACTACAATTCAGAAGATCTGAAGTGAATTTTATTTTCTTTTTTGAATTTTATTTTGTCATGAATTTTTAGAAAAAATAATTAACTCACTGACCTAAACAAAAAAGGCATAGAAAAACTGTACACAAATTAAAAGTCATTTACATGTTATGTATTATATAGTAACCATTTTAGCAATTTCAAGTAATTTGTCTGGTATCTAATTAATTTTCATACTGTTCATATTTCAAATCTCTATTATTTATGAATAGTTTATTCTGATGACATGTCATATCTTTATTGGAATGATCAAGTACTAAATTTTACAAAACCATTAAGCTATAGATTATGGTCCAAAATATTTTATTGGTGTTAATTTCCCATTTAAAATATTCCAGGTACTAGCTTAAGTTACCCAAACCATAGTCCACAAAATTATTTTGAGTGTGACTATTAAACATGTGAACAGTTCCTCTAATTTTTGATCATACTAACCTGAGTCAATGACATTTCCAATGGATATATTAAATGACAGAGCACAGATATAGGAGACAGAAAAACTAGGTCTGGCCCAGTCAAAGTATTTACTAAGTATGTTAAGTTCAGCATGTCCTTCAACTTCTCCATGCCTCTCCTTCCTATTTCAAAAGATCCTACCCTCTTTTGTCTAACTCACAGGGCTATGGTAAATCACCTAAGAAAAATATATGAAAGTGCTCTGAAAAGGACACAGTGCTATATACATGTGATATCAACACACAGGGGCTTGTTATAGTATTATATCTTGTTAGAATGGCCAGGCTATTAAAAGTGTAATTTAAGAGAAAGTTATCCTTGGAATTATCAGAAAAAAAATTGTAGTATCTTTACCATGTCCTTTGGATAAGGTCTGAGAGCAGTTTTAAAACAATGCACTGATACCTATCCTATTACCATGTAAGAAACTACATTGGACAATGACCTAAGAAAAGATAAGCCTCATTTATTCTTCCCAGATTTTTTAAAAATGGCTATAATTTGGTCTTACCAGAATGTGTTTCTGTAGTGTTATTAATTTATAGCCGGCTGTTTTAGGCTTATTCTGGTAGTTACTTAACCCACTCTGAAAGTAGTCATAGGTGATCTTTATTTCTCCACTACCTTTTTTAAAAATACTTACTTTAAATTCTAGGGTTTTTTTTTTTCTTTCTGACTTAAACTCACAGAAAGTAGGTATAATAAGTTTTTAAAGAGAAAAAAAATATTCAAAACTAAATTAATAAAAAGCAAATGTTCCCTCACTTTCCCACCTCTTCATTAGATACTATGAATCCAAAAGAATTTTAGAACCACAAATCAACAAAAAAATCCATTTAATTTACACTATATAATTTTCCAAGGTTAAAAGATACAAAGCAAGAAAATAAATTAGGATTGATTTTTGTAGAAGATGATTCTGAAGAAATGAATGTGATTTTGAAGGAAACAGGATATGAGGACAAGATGAGAACAAAACAAAAAGTAAGATTTTGTAAAACATTGTTTGGTTTTATACATAGTCACTGAAATATTAGTATCTCTAAGTCACTAGCTACATGGGAAACTAGATGGGTAATCGATCAGGCATGTGGAAACAGATTTGGAAGATCTGATATAAATGATTGCATTGTTGAAGTCATAGGAGTAGAAATTTTGAGGTGAAAGACTCAGGGTCTAGATAATACTCATTAAAAGATGTCAGAAGAGAATGAGGAAAAATGAAATGACAATGATTTGAAAAATATAAATAGCATCA
>NW_006383016.1:12275834-12295738 GCF_000327345.1 Myotis davidii
CTTGGAATTATCAGAAAAAAAATTGTAGTATCTTTACCATGTCCTTTGGATAAGGTCTGAGAGCAGTTTTAAAACAATGCACTGATACCTATCCTATTACCATGTAAGAAACTACATTGGACAATGACCTAAGAAAAGATAAGCCTCATTTATTCTTCCCAGATTTTTTAAAAATGGCTATAATTTGGCCTTACCAGAATGTGTTTCTGTAGTGTTATTAATTTATAGCCGGCTGTTTTAGGCTTATTCTGGTAGTTACTTAACCCACTCTGAAAGTAGTCATAGGTGATCTTTATTTCTCCACTACCTTTTTAAAAAATACTTACTTTAAATTCTAGGGTTTTTTTTTTTTTTCTGACTTAAACTCACAGAAAGTAGGTATAATAAGTTTTTAAAGAGAAAAAAAATATTCAAAACTAAATTAATAAAAAGCAAATGTTCCCTCACTTTCCCACCTCTTCATTAGATACTATGAATCCAAAAGAATTTTAGAACCACAAATCAACAAAAAAATCCATTTAATTTACACTATATAATTTTCCAAGGTTAAAAGATACAAAGCAAGAAAATAAATTAGGATTGATTTTTGTAGAAGATGATTCTGAAGAAATGAATGTGATTTTGAAGGAAACAGGATATGAGGACAAGATGAGAACAAAACAAAAAGTAAGATTTTGTAAAACATTGTTTGGTTTTATACATAGTCACTGAAATATTAGTATCTCTAAGTCACTAGCTACATGGGAAACTAGATGGGTAATCGATCAGGCATGTGGAAACAGATTTGGAAGATCTGATATAAATGATTGCATTGTTGAAGTCACAGGAGTAGAAATTTTGAGGTGAAAGACTCAGGGTCTAGATAATACTCATTAAAAGATGTCAGAAGAGAATGAGGAAAAATGAAATGACAATGATTTGAAAAATATAAATAGAATCAATACACTAGAGAAGTGTGGGATTTCAAGAATGGGAGTAGTCAAAAACTAAGGAAAAAACTTAAAAGATTGGGTTTGACGAGAATTCCATAATAAATGTGAAGAGCTGACTTTAGCAGTAACACTGGATTAAGCTAGCAATAAATTAAGGGAAGATAAGTAGTTAGAAAGGAAGGCTTCATAATAATTCTTAGTAAGTAAATAATAAATTCAGCATTGAGTTATTAATAGAAATAATTTAATACAACATGTTTCAGAATTGAGTCAGACTGTTTAATAATTATGTTTCAGACTTAAGTTAGACATTTTGGGGGAGGTGGCCAGGGGAGCCTTATTCCTGTAAGGAGGCAACAGATACTAATCAAGCCACCCCCTCCCCCTTTTTTGAATAGCATAGTCAGCCCCTACACTCAGTGGTATGTATTTAAAAGGTACTTAGACCTTAGTAAGTAAAAAGGCAAAAAGCCCAGTTGGTAAGTGGTATTGAAAGCATAAAACAACAAAGTGAATAAGTCAATAATTTACAGTTGAAAACAATATTAAATAAAATTCAAACCAAAAGTAGGAAACCTTAAAAATGTAACTGCTAGAGGCATGATATCCATGTTATGTGCAAAGTGATTAAATATTTAAAAGCATAATACAGATTTTATTTTGATATAGCCACTTTCATTCAATGACAGGATTTCTTGGATAATTTTAACTAAAGAAATTTCTACCTCAAAGCATCCATAAAATTGATAATTTGGGTACCTAATAGTTATGAAAAGTGTCTTCACAATTTTTAGTATGAAAAGCAATATTAAAAAAATGGAGCATCAAAATATTTTATTTAAAATTTATTTTATGCCTAATCTAATATGTAAATGGAAATATATCCACATTCTATAGGTTTCTGGATTTCATTTCCTATTTTATTTTTATGAATATCTTACTTTCTTTTGAATCTGTATCACTTGACATTAAAGCTGTATAAAAACCATGCAGTTTATTTACAATATTATACATTAATTATGTTTGAAGATTATACCAAAATTTCACAAAATTATAATTAAAATGAAAAGACAAGTGAAACATTTAGAGACTTTAAAAATTTTAGGTATAGAATTTTGCAAAGATTATTTTGGTTTATTTGTAAGTGTTATTCAAGCACTGGCTTGAAATAAGATGGACAAAAAATGCAAATGAGTAGAATTTCAACAAATGAAAAACTAAAAATGTTTAGCTAAAAGATGAAATACGATACCATATAGATGAAATACTTCCTTGTAGCAATGGGAATTAGAAAACAGGAAAAAAGGTTATTCCTTAAAAGTCTTTCATAAAGAATAAGCTACCAGTAATAAGTCTATAAAAACTTTCAGAAATAAAGTTTCTTGAATTATGTTAATCACCAGACTTATGTTTTTAGTAGTGATTGGATCTATGAACCTTAAATATTTATTTTACTGTAGGGAGTCTCAGTTTCCACTTTTGGGGAGTGGGGTGAAGGGGTGGGGGGAGAAGAAAACCAATCAGTAACCTTAGATTTAAGTAAAGATCCTGGTACCAATATCATGTACTTGAAAGTAGAGAGCTGCAGAGACTTGCAAGTCCACATACTGTTAGCTGTATAGAATAGTGTAAATACAGAGTAGTGTAAAATTTAGGTTGTTCAATGTACGATCCCCTATCAGAAAGTAAGTCCCTCATCCTTCAGAGTTTAAAAGATATCAATAGGGCCCTGGCCAGTTTGGCTCAGTAGACGGAGTGTCGGTCAAGGGCACATACCTCAGTTGCAAGCTCAATCCCCGACCCCATGTCTCTCTAAACATGGATGTTTCTCTGTGTCTCTCCCCCTCCGACTCTCTCTAAAAATCAATAGAAAAATATCCTCAGGTAAGGATTAAAAAAAAAATCAATACTGTTTCTTCTTCTCTAGCAGCATCTCGTCCAGCTTTCACTGTTGTGGCTGCAGGACATTCAGGTACTCAGACTGCCCCAGCTGATAAGTCGTGTTCCTTCCGCAGTCGACGTACTGGTACCTCTCCTGGGATATCTGTTCAGAGTGTCCAAAGTATGTTGTTGTCACAGTGACTCTAAAAATAAAATAAATGCGGGGAAACATTGAATAGTTACATATAAAAAAGTTTTCTCAATTGAGAATACTTTTATACATTAAAATTCTCTCCAGAGAGAGATTATTTGACTGATGATAGCTTCATATTCTGGACATGGGTCTCTTAGGGAATATTTTCCCAACAGACAACAGAAATGCTGGCTGAGCAAGCCCTATCCAAATAATTATATACAACAAATGTATTTTTTTCAAAACACCTATCTTTAGTTAAAAATATAGCATAAGTTCATTATATTATTAAAAATCATACAGTTATAGAAAAAGGGTTCATCAAATGTTAGGCTAATGGCCCAAATTCCAAACCTATAACCTACAATGTTTTAACAGCTTAGGGCATTGGTCGGCAAACTGCGGCCCCTTGAGTGTGGCTCTTCCACAAAATACCACGTGTGGGCGCGCACGTACAGTGCGATTGAAACTTCGTGGCCACACTCAAGGGGCCAAAGAGCCGCATGTGGCTTGCGAGCCGCATTTTGCCAACCACTGGCTTAGGGTAACAACCAATATACAAACCAGTAACATTATTTCTCCTCACTAACGCTAATGATCATTTACCAAAGAGATCAAGGAATTGGATGCTAAGTTCAGTCCTCCCCTCTGTCCCAACCCCTGACATTTTCCTGAGGTCTTGCAAGGTCCAGGTTCACTATTCAGCAGCATGTGATCCTGTACTAATACTTCTTGAGCTCCCATCTCCTCATTTGTAACATGGGATAATAGTTATTTGACATCAGAGCACTCTTGTAAGACATAACACCCAAATGAGACGGCATTGTAAAAATGCTGCGTATGCTCCAAGTCAGTGATTTTCAACCCTGTTCAGCTCAAGGCACACGTAATCTAATTTCTAAAATTCTGAAACAGACCAAAAACTTATTTGCTGATCAAAAAAAGAGTATATTTTTGATTTACAAATAAATAAAATAATAGTGATTACCTACCCTTTATGCTTCAAAGTAAGTCAGATGCAAACTTATTATGCAACATGACCAATAAGATGCAACTCTATTATGTGACCTATATTCTTACGTTTCGTGACAGGGCATTCACACTAGACGGCTATATTGTGTTGACTGTTTTCATTTTTTTGTATTTGAGAATCGCTAAGAGAAAAGAGGTCAGTGTCCCTGACTAGTCAGGTATTGCATGCTTTAAAAATCCTCAGAGTACACCAGTAGAAAATCGCTGCTCTAAGCCAATGTTATGAATCTGAAATTTAAACAAAGAAATGTCTCTTTCAAAAAATTCATACTCACTGCATCATGAGAACTATGTTATGCACTTTGATGGATGGCAGTGTACAGAAGTCACTGTTAAAGAGAAAACAATGTGAACACATGATACCTATGACATAAATGTAAAAATTTAATTACAATTCTTCCTATGTTAAAGCTAAGTGATACTATTAAGATATAATAAGTAAGCAGTATTGGTTGATCATTTCCTCTATCTCATATAATGATTAATATTTTCATGCCTTCTTATTCTATAAACAAGTATGCTTTCTTACTATAGCAGTTGTAGAGCTGTTTTAACATGGGCCACAACTTACTTTCACTTTTTAAAATGTTTTTATTGATTTAAGAGAGAGAGGAAGGGAGAGAGAAGGAGAGCCAGAGAGAGCGAGAGCCAGAGAGAGAGAGAGAGAGAGAGAGAGAGAGAGAGAGAGAGAGAGAGAGAGACAGACAGACATTGATGTGAGAAACAACAACTGGTTGCCTCCCAGACCAGGATCAAATCTGAAAACTGGGTATGTACCCTGACTGCAAATGTAACAGGTGCCCTTTCAGTACACGGATGACGCTCAACCAACTGAACTACTTTGGCCAGGGCAATTTACATTTACTTTTTAAAAATAATTATTTTTTTTTATTGATTAAGGTATTACATATGTGTGCTTATCCTCCCATTGCCCCCACTCATGCCCCTACCCCTCTAGTGTCGGTGTCCATTGGTTAGGCTTATATGCATGCATACAACAAGTTCTTTGGTTGATCTCTCCCCTTTACCTTCACCCTCCTCTACCTTCCCTCTGAGGTTTGACGGTCTGATCGATGCTTTTCTGTCTCTGGATCTGTTTCTGTTAATCAGTTTATTTGTTCATTACATTCCACAAATGAGTGAGATCATGTGATATTTATCTTTCTCCGACTGACTTATTTTGTTTAGCACAATGCTCTCCAGGTCCATCCATGCTGTTGCAAATGGTAGTTCTTTTCTTTTTTACAGCAGCGTAGTATTCCATTGTGTAGATGTACCACAGGTTTTTAATCCACTCATCTGATGGGCACTTAAGCTGTTTCCAAATCTTAGCTACTGTAAATTGTGCTGCTATGAACATAGGGGTGATATCCTTTCTGATTGGTATTTCTGGTTTCTTGGGATGTAGTCCTAGAAGTGGGATTACTGGGTCAAATGGGAGTTCCATTTTTAGTTTTTTGAGGAAACTCCATACTGCTCTCCACAGTGGCTGCACCAGTCTGCATCCCCACCAGCAGTTCCTTTTCTCCACGAGTGTTCCTTTTTCTCCACATCCTCACCAGCACTTGTCATTTGTTGATGATAGCCATTCTGACAGGTGTGAGATGGTACATAGCCATTCTGACAGATGTGAGATGATATCTCATTGTTGTTTTGATTTGCATCTCTTGGATGATTAGTGACTTTGAGCATGTTTTCACACGTCTCTTGGCCTTCTGTATGTCCTCTTTCGATAAGTATCTATTTAGGTCTGTTGCCCATTTTTTTATTAGGTTGTTTATCTTCCTTTTTTTAAGTTGTATGAGTTTCCTATAAATTGTGGAGATTAAACCCTTATCGGAGATAACATTGGCAAATATATTCTCCCATGCAGTGGGCTTTCTTGTTGTTTTGTTGATGGTTTCCTTTGCTGTGCAGAAGCCTTTTATTTTGATATTGTCCTATTTGTTTATTTTCTTTTTAGTTTCCATTGCCCTAGGAGCTGTATTGGTGAAGATAATGCTTTGGCATATGCCTGAGATTTTGCTGCCTATGGATTCCTCTAAGATTTTTATGGTTTCCCACCTTACACTTAAGTCCTTTATTCATTTTGAGTTTATTTTTGTGTATGGTGTAAGTTGGTGGTCTAGTTTCATTTTTTTTTTTGCATGTATCTGTCCAATTTTATGAACACCTTTTGTTGAAGAGACTGTCTTGACTCCAGTGTGTGCTCTTGCATCCTTTGTAAAATATTGAGCATAGTGGTTTCTGGGTTCTCTATTCTATTCTATTGGTTTATGTCTGTTCTTGTGCCAGTACCAGGCAGTTTTGAGAACAGTGGCTCTGTAATATAGCTTGATATCTGGTATTGAGAAACCTCCTACTTTGTTCTTCTTTCTCAAGATTGCTGCAGCTATTTGGGGTCTTTTTTTTATTCCAGATGAATTTTTGAAGAGTTCATTCTAGGTCTATGAAATATGCCATTGGTATTTTAATGGGGAGTGCACTGAATCTATAAACTGCTTTGAATAGTATGCACATTTTAATGATGCTGATTCTACCAATCCATGAACACAGTCTGTTTTTCCATCTGGTTACATCTTCCTTCCTCTATCTCTTTTTTCAGTGTCCTGAAGTTCTACGAGTACAAGTCTTTTACCTCTTTAGTTAAGTTTATTCCTAGGTATTTTGTTTGGTGCGATGGTAAATGGGATTGTTTTTTTAAATCTCTCTTTCCATAAGTTCACCATTGGTGTATAAAAATGCCATAGATTTCTGGGAGTTAATTTTGTATCCTGCTACATAGCTGAATTCATTTATTAAGTCTAATAGTTTTTGATGGAGTCTTTAGGATTTTGTATGTACAGTGTCATGTCATCTGCGAATGATAGTTTTACATCTTCTTTTCCAATTTGTATACCCCATTGACTATGATGTTGGCTGTGAGTTTGTCATATATGGCTTTTATTATGTTGAGGTATGCTCCCTCTATTCCCACTTTGCTGAGGGTTTTTATCAAAAATGGGTGTTGGATTTTGTCAAATGCTTTTTCTGCATCAATTGATATGACCATGTGATTTTTATCTCTCAATTTGTTTATGTGATGTATCATGTTTATTGATTTGCGGATATTGTACTATCCTTGCATCCCCGCAACAAATCCTACTTGGTCATGGTGTATGATCCTTCTGATGTACTGCTGGATCCGATTTGCTAAGATTTGCTGTTGAGAAATCACTTGATAATCTAATGGGAGATCCCTTTTATGTAACTTTCTGTTTCTCTCTTGCAGCCTTTAAGAATCTCTTTGTCCTGAATGTTTGCCATCATAATTACGATGTGTCTTGGTGTGGGTCTTTTTAGGTTCATCTCACTTGGGATTCTCTGTGCTTGTGTGACTTTTTTCTTCCCCAAATCAGGGAAGTTTTCTGACATTATTTCTTCAAAAAGGTTTTCTAACCATTGTTCCTCTTTCTGTTATGGTACTCCTATTATTCATATGTTGCTTTGTTTCATGTTGTCCCAAAGCTCCCTTAGGCTCTCCTCCTGTTTTTTATTATTTTTCTCCAAATGAAGTTCAGTTTGGGTGTGTTTTACTTCCGTCTTCTAATTCGCTAATTCGGTCCTCCACTTCTCCTAGTCTACTGTTGAAACTTTCCATAGTGTTTTTTTTATTGCAGCTATATCACTCTTTATTTCCTCTTGATTCTTATGTAAGTTGTTTATTTTTTTCATCCATCTGGTTTATGAACTCTATAACCTTTATGCTGAATTCTTTGTCTGACATATTGCATGCTTCGTTTCACTTAGCTCCTTTTTCGCAATTCCTCCTTTCCTTTGGGGGTTTCTTTGTTTCCCCATTCTCACCGAAGTATCTAGGTGTCGAGTCATGTGGGGCTGATCCTTGGGCAGTTGAAGCTCCTTGGGTGGCGGCTTCTCCTTGGGCAGTCATGGCAGTAGCTACTCCTCAGTTGGCAGTGGCTCCTCTGCTGTGTGCTGCTTGCGCAGATGCTCGCAGCAGTGGTGGCTCCTCTGGCTGGAGGGGGCAGGCTGCTCACGCTGCTGCTGCTCCTCGGACAAGGGTGGGCTGCTTGCATGCTGCTGCTCCTTGGATGGGGGCGGGATGCTTGCACGGCTGCTACTAGTGTAATTGTGGTGCCCTAGGCCAGAGCATTGGACTGGCCAAAGGGGAGTGCGCCTCAGAACGCACAGGAGCCCATGGCCAGGGTGGCTGAAGTCTCGGAGACCATAGGACCACAGCTGAGGCAGCAGGTCCTTGGTGGGGGTGGCTGTAGACCCTGGGTGGTATCTGAGGCCACCCTGGGTGGAGGTGAGGCTGGGTTTCCAATCACAGCAGCTCTCCCCTTAAAGAAGGCACGGCCTCTGCAGTAGAGCCAGCCGCCCGCCCCGCCCCCCGCCCGGGACTGTTTGCAACAGTCTTGCAGGGTCCAACTGCCCCTCACTCACATACTCACACACAGACACCCCTTTTGTTCCCTCACTCACTCACACTCTCTCCCTCACTGACACCATCTTCTTGCCTCTGTAGTTGGATCTGGAGTGTTACTGACCTGTTCGTGAATGGAGTTTCCTCTCTGGGTGTCTGGTTATGTGGCTCGCTCTCTACCACATTGACCAAACAGGAGAAAATGCAAGACACAAAACCCAACACAAAGGCAACAAAACACGAATGTACTCACGACACTGATAACCCCACTATTAGTGACCACCAGAGAAAAGAATTGGGGGAGAGAAAAGAGAGCACAAATGATATCAAGGAGAGAAAAATGGTAACAGAGAAAAGAAAAAGAATAAGAAGAAAAAGGAAAAAAAATAGATATGGGGAGAAACCACCACTGAACAAACAGATAAACCAAAAAATGCAAACACCAAACACCCAGAAAGGAGGGTGGGGCAGAATCTGTAGAAGCCGGGCTTATATACAGAAAGTAAGGTTAAGGAATTGGATGAATATGGGGAGGGCCTCAGTTCAGTATAGATGAAGTCGAAAGAAGATGAGTGGATAAGAAGAAAGATGTTAAACCTGTCCAAAGGGACACGGCCTTGGTGCCGTGCGGCTTCCTTCCAACCCTCCGGACTTGGAGGTCTCCCACCTCTCCAGCCCAGCTCCCTGATTTTACCATTCTCTAGGCGCCCTCTGCCCTTTCCGGCTGCGAATTGTCTCACCAGCTGTGTTCACTTTGCCAATTCAGGGTGGATGTTATTCGATTTAGTTGCTCCCTCAATCTGCTCCATGACAAGGCTCGGGACACATCTGCCTATTCTGCTGCCATTTTGTCTCTCTCCCTACTTTTACTTTTCACCTTTTGAAATTTCACTAATCAGTTTGTAGTTCAGAAATTTTATATCAGGCTGATAGAGGATAAAAATTTATCACTGTTTTACTTAGCAAGAGTTAATAATCATTTAGAACCAAATTATAAGCTTTAGAACATCAAAACAACAGAGCATTACACATTACAGTGGAACATCGGTTTGAACTTAATTTGTTCCACAAGCAATTTGTTTGAAAACCCAAATCATTTTTTCCTATTAGAAATAATGTAAATTGAATTAATCCATTCCAGACCCCCGAATGATTCCATTTTAACCTTTCTTACATAGAGTACATGTCTAATGTACTGTTTAATCTACAAATAAACACTTTATTTCTTAAATTTATCAAACCACCCCTTACTAGCCTTAAAGGAATCACTTTCAGCACTTGGTCCAGGGGTGTCTTTCAGGTCAGCATGCAGTGTCTTTGCTTGTTCATATATCACTGCCTCTGAGATGCTATCACTGGCTAATGGCTTTCATTTATCCAAATCAACAGCAGTTTTTCTACCTCTTCAATAGCCTGTAATCATTGTTTCTTTCACACCGTTAGCAACACTAGCACTCTTTTTATTTTCCCCATTTTTTAAAAAACTTTACCTTTTTTTCCTAAAATATCAATGTCATTATATATTTTATTATTATTTTAATCTTTTTAATTTAAATTCTTTATTGTTGAAAGTATGACATATGTCTCCTTTTTCCCCTGTTGACCTCTCCTGCATGCTCTGACCCTTTCCTAATATATTTATTGATTTTTAGATAGGAAGGGAGAGGGAAGGAAACACCATTGATTTGCACGCCCTCTACTGGGGATTGAGCCTGCCTCCCAGGCATGTGCTCTTGACTGGAATGGAATCAGAAACTCTTCAGTCCACAGGCCAACATTCTATCCACTGAGCCAAACCTGCTAGGGCCATTAGCACTTTGAGGACCGCTTTATGTTTTAAAATTGTGCTAATGGTTGATTTAGGCACCAACAAAAGCATTCTCTCCCAGTTGCCTGAAAGAGACTTTTTGTCATGCTGAGGTATCAGCATAAACATTGAAAACCAAAGTTTGGTTCATTTTGACAACCCAGAGTTTTTTTTTTCTGTGAACTGGGTTGAGAACAGAATTGTTCAAGATGAGAGATATTTGAGAAATGAGGGTTGACTGTATTAGCATTATTAATCTTCCTATAATAAAACATCAACAAATAATAGAATATAGGAGAATATGATTTTAAAATAGTAAACATAAAGTGACATGGTATATATCTTAATTATGAAAAAAAAAAATCAGGTGTTGCACATAAATGTCATGTATGTTGAAAAGGGAGAAGAGAAAAATAGAGAAGAGCAGAAGCCAGAAGGAACATTCCAAAATGTGGTCTTGTGACTGCTAAGATTATGGGAGATAAAATATATACATATTTACTTCATACTTTATAATTTAATGAGAGAAAATAAAAATCAGAACTTACTACATGTAACTCATTTCCTCTGCTATGATAGTAGGTACTGTGTAATCAATCTGAAAGGCAAAAAAAATAAAAAGAGAGAGAGACTAGGATCAATAATCAAACATTTCAGATACATTTCATAACTTCAAAGAGTTCAGAAATCTCTCCCTTTATGAGTCTGATGCTAAGATTTACTCTTATAAATTCACTAGAGGCCCGATGCATGAAATTCATTCAAGGGCTTGGCCTTCGCAGCCACAGCGGCTTGCCTTGGCCCTAGCAGCCCCAGCTTTATCCAGAAGGTCATCCAGAAGGACATCTGGAAGGTCATTCGGCTGTCCGGTCTAATTAGCATATTACGCTTTTATTATCATAGATGGGGCATATTTCAAAGTCAAGTTTTTGAGGAAATCCCCACCTCCCTCAAGGTAGTACAATAAAGTTGAGATTCCTTTAACTTTTCAAAATATTTCATGACTAAAGCTTACCTGTCTCATATCCAGTGGACCAATGTTTGTTATGTTGTTTAAACGTGACTTTCCAATAACTGTTTTTGAAAACTGAACTTGTGCAGTGATGTTTTCAACTTCAACAGCATAATAGTTATTGTTTGTTATATTTAGTGTGTTCTGCAAAAGAAAGGAGGCAGAAAATGTGTAAGTTATCTGAAAATAAGCAAAAGGAAGATGTATTCAAACTAATAAAAATGACTTTAGTTGTGGCCATGCTTCATTATTAGAATAAAGGTTTTAAGAAAAATGTCAAAGAATATCAAATGAACGAATTCTTTGGTTTTATGTGAGTCCAATGTATTGAATATGCTACAATAATGTAAAAAAAAAAGACCTAGAAATGGTACAGGCCGAGAATGTTAGAAAAGGTATTTGTGGCATTAGCAATAATTCAATAAAAATAATTTTTAAATTTCATCTAAATGTTTACTAAATGTTAATAAAGTTATTTCTTATTCTAATAAATACAAATATGGTCATATAGCAGTACTTTAAATAAATTTTGTTTAAAAGAAATTGGTATTTTAGCTTATAAACAAATAGAAATTTCTACCAGGTCACCATGGAGAAAAAATGGAAAAGGTTTAAGTTTCTTTGGTTGGAAAAAGATAAAGGTGCACCACTTCTATACTTAGGTTAACACTAGGTCCAACTTTTTTTATTCTAATTCACAATTGTCTCAAATTCAGAAACAAATGTTGAAAAGTAAACAGATTATAAATATATTTTTTGGTAGCAATTAATTGTTTAATTCATTTATCCTCCTAAAGGCATTTTCAAATGCTAAATGATTCTGCATATACAACTGACTGTATTTATTATTCACCACTTTCAGCAGAACCAGAAATGACAGAGAAGGTCAATACTGTAGACACACAGAAAGCAAACTGACCAGCAAGCTTCACATTTAACCTCTCAATAAGGACAAAGGTTCTAATTAACATCATAAAGGAATAAAGTAATCTATTATTAATATAAATTTTTACTTACTGTGATATTTAAATATATTGTACGCTTTTCATCATCATAACCGACGTATGCTGATTTGACACCAATGTATTTCACGTCGATAGAGCGAGGGAAAAGGAAAAACACAGCCAATCCAGAAATCAGCAGACAGACAAACACAGAAGCCATCACATACAGTTTTCTGAAAAAGAAAATGAAGTATTTAAATATATGTGCACCAAAAATGACACAATGAAACATTTAGAGAGGATATTTTCAACTTGAATTTCCCCCCTTTTATGCTAGCTGTATAAGATGTATTTTATCAACTTTTTACATTATAAAAGTATTGAGTAGGCTTGGGTCTGAGTCTACTAAGTGCTGAAATGTTCTCTTTATAAGATGTACTGGTGTTTACCTTATCGGAGACTGGGATTTCAGGCTTATTACAGATATAACATCACTGCAGTGATTCCCAAACTGGGCTGCACATTAAAATCAAGACAAGGAGCTTTAAAAATATAGACTTCAAGACTTCCTCCTGAATTCCCTAAAGCAGAATTTTCACATGTGAATTTTGCCACTGTGTTTCCCTAAAGTGACTACTCATCAATAACCGCCTCTGACACTCTTAAAACAATGTGATATCAACACGGCTTATCAATTTCACCTCAAGTGTATAGCCATTCTCTGTTGTTATAAAAGGTATTAAAAGATGGCCAGTATGAATATCCACTTCTATAGTTCTGAGATTATTTCCCTAGTTGCTGAATCTTTTCTCCCCTTTATCCATATTCTTGCCCTGTGCAAACTGGATTCTACCCCCAGCAGGTTCATCTTAGGATGTGCCTGTCCTTTTTGTAAGTTTTTATCCAGTTTCCCTCAGGTCTTTGAAGGCTTAGGATGGCCCAGTTCTCTCTAATCTTTTCATGGTCCCTTGCTGGATCCCTGTGGCCTTTTTCGCACTCTCTCTACGCTGGAGCATGAGGAGCACTCCCATTTTAACAGGTTATTCTCAAAGGTATTTGCTGAAAGTCCTCTGAGTGGGATCCTCTTCTTATAGGTATTTGCTTTGGGTATCAGTGGCATTAGGACTCTTAGGAACTCTCTATTTGCTTCCATTCACAATTTCCACACAGCTGCTCAACATATTAAGTCCTTGCTGTCATCAAGGTTTGAATACCCATTTTTATCCTGTGGCTAGTGGGAACACCCATTTTTAAAAAATAAACATGTTTTCTCTATGTGTGTTTCTTACTATTATTTTAAGTTTGTCTGTTTTAATAAATGGATTTGAGAAGATTCAGATACTATGCTGCTTTCAAGACCTTACCCCAACCAGGAATCTTTTTTTTTTTTGATGACACAAAAGCATATGAGAGCATTACTTAACAACCTGATAGCATTTTTCCCTTTTAATAGTCTTAACCAGAGTAACTATTATATAGTAGAGGCCTGGTGCATGAAATTCATGCATGGGGGGTTGGGTCCCTCAGCACAGCTTGCACCCTCTCCAATCTGGGACCTCTTGGGGGATGTCTTACTGCTGGTTTAGGCCCTATCCTTGAGGGAAACCGGCGGCAGTCGGACATCCCTCTTGCAATCCGGGACTGCTGGCTCCTAACTGCTCGCCTGCCTGCTGGCCTAATCGCCCCTAACACCTCTGCCTGCCAGTCTGATTGCTCCTAACTGCCCTCCCCTGCCGGCCTGATTGCCCCTAACTGCCCTCTCCTGCTGGCCTGATCACCCCTAACTGCCCTTCTCTGCTGGCCTGATCGCCTCTAACTGCTCCCTGCTGCTGGCCTGATTGCCCTTAACTGTCCTCCCCTGCTGGCCTGATCGCCCCTAACTGCTCTCCCCTGCTGGCCTAATTGACCCTAGCTGCCTCTGCCACGGCCCCCGCCACTGTGTCTTTGTCTGGAAGGAAGGCAGGACGACGGGAAGATGTCGGTCAACCCAGGCTAATTAGCATATTACCCTTTTATTAGTATAGATAATTTGAAAAGCAAAAAACAAAACAAGAAAACAAAACAAAAAAAACAAAACAAAACCCCCACAGCAAAACAATTTGCCACTTTCTTACTAGTATAATCACTTACGTTCTTCTTGGCCTTAATCTCTGATCACTATATGGAATCAATGCCACCAGCTGGTTTTCTTGCCCTAAGAGTTAAAGAAGTTTAAAAATTTATTAACATGGTTAATTAAAAATGTAGTGACTGCTCAACAAAGTCTGGTTTGGAGAGACTAAAATACCATGTGGTTCTCATCACATTCCTTTAGTAAAGTGCTCTCAAAATCTCCAGAAATTACCCAACTTGGATCTTTGTATTAGCCATTAAAGCACCAAAGTTAAATTCTCTTTCAAAGCTTTCCATAATGCTTCAATTATTCCTTCCTGACACCTCCATAATCCTCCCCTCATTTACACTACCCCCAACACACCCACATATAAATATATATTTATTATGTATATATGTCTCTTTGTGTATGTATACATATTGCATCTTGGTATTCATTTAGCTAAACTACAATCCTGGTTAAAACCAACCCTTTAGCTACTGTGCCTATAGCCACAGTTAAATGTGAGAAAGAAAAACATCCAACTATACTCACTGGTCTGATTTTAGATCACTAATCTCAAGTAGCCCTTAATGATGCCAACAATCATACTAATTTCCTTAGTTCACACTCTCAACCTGACATACCAAGACCACCATTTCATAACTTCAACTTTTTTTGAAACATCCAATATCTTCTTCCCCATACTCACTCTGAGCACAGAATGTAGCAAACCGAAGAGAACTTTCGCAAGCTCCCACCACCACATCCATCTAAACTATCTACTGCCGTGTCCACACATTCTACCTTCTCTTCTGTTACTAAGAGTAGCCCTCTGCACTACGTCTAATTCTTCTGGCTCCTGCATTATCAATGCTTTCTCTGTGCATTATTCTCATTAGCAAATATTATTCACTCCATCTTATAAAAATCCCTCTCCTGACCTCACAGCCCCCTCCAGCTATACCACTTCACTCCTTTTTTACACAGTAAAACTCAAAGCAAAAACTATCTTCCCACTATATAACTGCTCCTCTCATGTACTTGATTCCACTCTACACACGATATAAATAGTTTTGCAGGCTACCAAAACTTTACAGGTCCCTGGTGGTCTTTACATCACCAAACCCAATGGTAAGTTCTCAGTCCTCACATTAATTGATCTATCAGTAATATTTAACACAGTTGATCAATTTTTCTTCTTGGTATATGTTCTACATTTAGCTTCTAGGACACCAACTACAGATTTCCTCCTTTTACACTAGCTGCTCTGTCAGTGTCTGCTAATTCTTTCTCAAGTAACTGATCTCAAAATGTAATGCTCGAGGGTTGAGTGCTACGGTTTCTTCCTTTTTCCCCTTATACTGCTGAACTTGGTGCTCTTGTTACCTGTGAGACTACAAGACCTTGGTTCTTATCTTCTTAAAGGAAAGATTTGGATCCAAGAGACAAAGTGCAGAAGAGCAACCAAGACTTTATTGACGGTAGCAAAAACACATTTAGAAACAAGGAAGGGCATAGAAGAAGCAACTGGAGAACCTAGGCTAGGCTGCCTTGGCTCACTGGGAAGTAAGAGAAAAGGGGGCCTTGGAGACAGGTTCAGGGTTAGCCTGGGACAAATTGCTGCAGCCCATTGCTCCCCTGGTTGCAAGTCTCATGGGGTCCCTTAGAGTTTAGGAGATTCATGCCAGTGGGGGAAGAGAATGGCATGGCCTGCTGGGCCTTTGTTTTCATGGGGTTTTAAAGGGTGGGCATTTAGGAGAGGCCTTAAGGGAGGATCAGAATACCCATTAGCTTAATGCTGATGTACCAGAATAGATTTATTCTCTTAACCTGTCTGTCCTTGGGTGTGGTTAGCAAATGGCACTAATTGGGTTTCTGTTATCTGTCTCCCTGAGTAGAGTGATTTATACTATTTACCCTCTGGTTGGGGAGAAGTAC
This sequence comes from Myotis davidii, assembly GCF_000327345.1. Taxonomy (NCBI): domain Eukaryota; kingdom Metazoa; phylum Chordata; class Mammalia; order Chiroptera; family Vespertilionidae; genus Myotis; species Myotis davidii. The sequence goes on from NW_006383016.1 coordinate 12,292,095, forward strand.
AAGCCATTTACTCTTAAGTGTCCTTGCTTAGGGAAGATAGGATTTACTAGGTGGCTGCAAACTGCTGTTTAATTATCTGTTTAAGTTTCACTATTCCACTTGTCCTAGAATTTTCCTAGTTTCTTACTATTCTATAACATAACTTTTGCTTGTTTTTAATAAACTGAATGTGAGTGGCCCTTTACCCTCCAAACCTATTATGAAAATGGGCACTCTCAAACATTGCTGGTGAAACCGGTAGAGTTGGTAAAATCTTTTTTTTTATAGTGTTGGTGTGAATGTGAATGACAGTTTCAGGAGGAGAATGAAACAGCTGGTATCACATTCAAAGGCCAACTCAAATATAACTTTTCCCAACCCAAGGCATTTATCAGAGCCTCTGCTAGACCTTATACTGCCACTCTGTCCTTCCCTGGGCTTCGCCGGAGTCACATCATCAACTCTAACCAAGCAGATAGTGGAAGAGCACAAACTTTCTTTTACTATTTCTATTGTTGCCATTGCTCCTAAAATAGCCTGAAAACAGCACACGAGAATGGAATCCTTCTGATTTCTATGATATTCCACAAATCTGACATTGTTTTTCCTATTTGACTCATCATCATATGCTATCCCTCTTCATGCAGTTCCTCTTTTGCCAATGCCTGAAATCATTCTTTTTTTAAAAATATATTTTATTGATTTTTGTACAGAAAGGAAGGGAGGGATAGAGAGTTAGAAGCATCAATGAGAGAGAAACATCGATCAGCTGCCTCCTACACACCCCCTACTGGGGATGTGCCCGCAACCAAGGTACATGCCCTTGACCAGAATCGAACCTGGGACCTTTCAGTCCCCAGGCCGACGCTCTATCCACTGAGCCAAACCAGTCAGGGCTGAAATCATTCTTTAAAGGGAACATAAAGGGCACATACCTCTAGGAATTCTTCCTGTTCCTTGACAAGTGGGGCAGGTGACACTATCTCTTCCTGTAAACTCCACATATGGAAACTGAGAGACATCTCCACTTCTTCCATCTTCATTATGGACTTCATTACTAACCAATCCGTTCCTCATGTTTTCAGTTGATGCGACTCCACCGTAAGCATCTTCTTTGTTTGAATGCAAAGGCAAATGGGACAAAGACTTTCCCATGTCTAAAGAAAAAGAATAATCTTATAGTAAACTTCACACACAAAACAGGTATACACAAGAACCGTATGGAACATTTATACGAATCTAATTAATTTAGAAAACTTCAGGGGAATGTTCATTCAGACAGACTACTTTGGGAATTAGAATTATATTCAATCAAAGTAATGTCTGAAACAATGAAGCCACTTACTTGAGTCCAAAAGTGTTTATCTATCAAAATATCTATATATATAAAACCCAAATATGCAAATAGACCAAGTGGCGGAACAACCGGTTGCTATGATGTGCGCCGACCACAAGGGGGCATGCGGGGAACATGGCAGGCATCAGCCGTGGTGGGATTATGGAGCAGGTGAGTGGGGGCCAGGCCAAGGCAGGGCCCAGACCAAGGCAGGGCGCCCGTCGCTATCATCAGGGGGAGCCTCTGGTGGTTACTGAAAATTCTTTGCTCCCGTGTGCTGTGGTCCCACCTGGTGCTCAATACCATCAGCGGGTGTGAGTGGCAGCTGCTGGCCCCGATCTCCCCTCAGAGCTTCTCTACCTCCCCCTGCTCCTGGGTGATCGGGGTAGCAGCCACTGCTTGCACCTGCTGATGGTGCCGGCCCCGCTCACAACCGCTGCTGGGGCCTGCCCCAATCTCTCTGCGCTGTCAGCGGGTGCGAGTGGGGTCGGCGCCATCAACATGTGGGAGCGGCGGCAGCGGGAGTGGAGTTGCCAGCAGACAGGGGATCAGGGGCCATGGCGGAGGGGCTGGGCGGGGGTGTGGAGGATGGGCCAAGACCTGCGCCTGTGCCCACCGCAGCCTCGCGGTCCACAGTTCCTTTCAAGTGCATGAATTCGTGCACTGGGCCCCTAGTTATGAAATAGACTTGTGATGAGAATGGGCTTTCAAACAACATTATAATTTAACAAGTCTATACTTTCTCTGAAAAGTAATGTGGGCTTCACATTTCTTAGAATAAAACACAAACACATACTACCTTTAAACCAATTAGCACCAAAGGCAAAAGTTTCTTTGGGCAGATAACAATTAGGTATCACCAAGCAAATTCAAAGTAGTATTTTTCAATCTTTTAAAATTCATGCTCCTTTGTGATAAATAAAATTTACAATCCCTCTCATTCACACAGTTCTTTGCTTTAAACACTTAGACACTTGCAACAAAAACAACTCAAAAACCAAATTCTACATGTTTTTCTCTCATTCAGCAGTGGGCAGAGCTAAAATTATGAAAGGAACACTCCAAAATATTGACTATAACTAACCCCCACAAAACATCAATTTCAAAATTTTAGCATAACAGTGTCAAAAATAATGTGGGGAAAATTAAGTATAAATTTAAAGCCATTTTTATTATGTGTAAGTTCCAAAACATAACTTATGACTTCTACAAAAATGCATTATCTTCTCTTGATTTCTTTCAATGACATTCAATCCCAGCCAAATCCATTCTTGCCAGGCACAGGTATGTCTTAGGAGAGAAAGACACAGAAGGCAAAACCAGTGGCTGTGTCTGGACCTCATTAGCAGTGGCCTTGAAGAGTCGGCCTCAGAAAGGTGTGCTTGCCCTGCCTGCATGCCTCAGGCATGGCTCAGCTCAACCTATGAACCAGGAGGTCAAGGTTCCGGGGTTGCAGGCTCTGTCCCCAGTGTGGGGCCTGCGGGAGGCAGTCGATCGGTGATTCTCTCTCCTCGTTGATATTGATGTTTCTCTCGGTCTCTCCCCGCCTCTCCCTTCCTCTCTGAAGTCAATAAAATTAAAAAAAAGAAAGGTGTTTGTTTCCAGGCTAGAGGACAAACACCAGACCTTGTCGGGTACTGGGCATCCCCACACTTCCTACTGAATTGTCCTCAGAACCCTTCTGAACTTACGGACTTTTATTCCTGGCGGCTGGTTGGCATAGAGAGAGGTTCTAAGCCCCCTTCTCTTCCGTGTGCTCAGTGTTGTTTGTTTGTTTTATCGCAGCCTTTTAATGTACTGAAAACCAATATGGAACTCAGACTCGGTATGAAGAGAGAGAGAGAGAAAAGTACAGCAGTCCATCCCAGTTAAATGGGTCGTAACTTTCTGCGATAACGAAGGAAGCCAGTCCCTTCCGTAAGCTACACAAACAAAACAAAACCAAACCCAGCAGACAGTCTACTCCGGAAAGGTTAACACGAAGACCCAGTCAACCGTGCAAGAAAACTCAAAAATGGCAAAAACCCGCGGCCTCACAAGGAGGAACCAACCCAGCGCGTCCAGGGCTTGGGCCGAAGCCCGTGCCCACCGCAGGAGTCGGGGTCAGGGCAGGAGGCGGAGGTGGCACAGCCCCTTCAACCACACCGCCCAGCGCTCCGCCCCTGTCGCCAGGCGGGCCCAGCTCCCCGCGGTCTCTCCTCCCTCCGCTCGGGAGGGGACCTGCGGCCGCGCATCGGGGTCGCTCACCGGCGCCGCGTAGTCCCGAGCTGCTCCGGCGCGGACGGGCCCGAGGACAGGGTCGCGGAGCGCGGTCAGGCTGGGGGGCTGG
>NW_006383016.1:12295830-12301032 GCF_000327345.1 Myotis davidii
AGAGCGCTCTCAGAGCAGAGGCGTGCCAGGACCCGGCCCCGCGCATGCGTTCTTCCTCCGCCGCCTGCAACCCGAAGCGCAGCGGCCGGGAATGTGCGCGCTTGCGTTTCTTACCTAGGTCTCCCAACACTTGAAGGTAAAAATTGGCCGCCTGGCCCTAGAAAATTTAAAAGTAATAGTGTGACCTCCCCCCACCCACCCTCGTGGAGGCCATTTCCCTTTACAAAGGGAAAAAAGGTGCGCTTCTGCCTCCGCCCTCAGCCGAGCCATCGTCTTGTCCCTGACCGTCGCGGCGCTGGGAGGGGGATGAACTGGACGATGGACTCACGTCTGTTTTTATTTAATTTAATTTAAAAGTCGCACTTATTTTAACTTGGAGCCTCTTGTTCAGTAGAAGGAACATGTACGCAGGAGGGCATCCAGCTGGTGTTCGTTTTGGTTTTGGTTCGGTTGGTTTTGCACACGCGCCCCCCCGCCCCGCCCCGCCCTCCCCCTCGGCGGCTGGTTAACAGGAGTGTGAGCCCGGTGCTCTCCGAATCGGTGTAACTTGGGCCGCTCTCCTCCGCGTCTCAAAGGGTAGGTTATCGCCTTTAGAAAATGAGAGTAACAACAATACACAGTTGTTCTGAGGGTTAAATGGCATACAGGGAATCACTGTTCAGCACAGGCGGGACTCATGGCTTGCAGAAAGTTTGACATTTCATGCATTTAAATAACATTCTCTCCTAGTATTTGTATCTTAACTGGTAGCTCCTGTGTTTGTAGTTTCAGGTTGTGTATTAATCGAATCAGAACAGCAATCTCAGGTGAGACAGTAAGCGACGTGGGAGACAGTGGGACTATTCAAGGTGGAACTCTAGTAATAGGGAAATCACAGAAATTTTCTTCGGAGGCCATAACTGTAGCTGAAGTTAGAGAATTAGAGGCAAGTTTTGTGTGTTCAGCGGGGCAGTCTGCCAAATGCAAAAGGTCAGCCCAGCTGGGATGGAGCACTTCCAGATTACAGGGTTAGACAAGATGGTTAGATTTAAAGAAAAAGGTTTCAGGAAGAGGCCTTCCTTTTTTTTTAAAAAAAATTTTTATTGATATCAGAGAGGAAAGGAGAGGGAGAGATAGAAACATCAATGATGATAAGAAATCATTGATCGGCTGTCTCCTGCACGCCGCCTACTGGGGATCCAGCCGCAACCCAGGCATGTGCCCTGACCTGACGGGGAATCTAACTGTGACCTCCTGGCTCACTGATTGACCCTCAACCTCTGAGCCATGCTGGTGGGGCCATCCTTAAAACAGTATGAAAACCCTGAACAAATAGCCACCATAATGCAAGTTAAGGATCTAGGCAAAATGTTTGAACAATACATGTATGGCAGGTACTAAACCAAGAGTGGAGCTTAATAAACCAAGGACCTTTAAGGTAAGTTCTACTTACATGTTTCCTAGGAAAGGTCAAAATTGTTCTCAAGTACAGGGAGGCCCAAGAGAATCATTGATCGGCTGCCTCCACCCAGGGGATGGAGCCCGCAACCCTATTGCATAGGCAGAGAAAAGGGAAAGCATGGCTGAAGTTAGAGGCTCTGGGAATAAGAAACAAGGCCAGATAGACAAGTCACAGTGGGGTCCGGTGGCTTTTGCCAACGCGAATGTAAAGGAGAACAGTAAGTTAAGTGGGAAGGGGAGAAAAGGAGTACTTTCAGTTTTTTTAGTGATTGTCACTACTACTTAATAGAGGAGAATTCTGTTCAGGAACCCTGGAGGAGGTATTCTGAAACGGTTACAAAATAAAAATAAAGAGACCAGTCAGGATTTATAAAGTTAAAAGAGACTTGCTCCACTTCACAACAAGCACAAGCCAGAAAAGATTTGTTAAAATCAGTTAAAAAATGATCAGAATTGAGAGCACAAATAAACATTCATAAACTTAAATCCAGATGGTAGTAAGAGCTAAGAGAGGAGGGAATGACAGTTTTTTTCATTTCTCACAGAACAGTTTATGGTACATCCAGTAACTTTTACTACATGAATGCACCCTAAACAGGTAATAGGAGACCATCCAAATGTTGAATGGGTGTGTGTGGGCTGGAATGCTAGATTACATGCTCATGGAGCTCCAGTTCAGAGTGCGTCTTCTGCACCCACCCTCTAACTCTGTCCCAGAGGCCATAAGTGCCCAAAATTAGCATGTGAAAGTCAGGATGGAACAGTCCCTTTGAGGACTCCAGGCCTTTGTTAGGTGTCCAGAAGCAATCCTCTGAAGGCTGGGAGAGGGCAGCAGGATGGAGAGAATTCTACGGAGGCACAGAAAGAAAGATAAGACTGGAAAACACACAACAAATATCCATCAAAGGATATACAGTTCCCATGGAATACTAGTCAGCAAAAAACAGGAACAAACTACTGATAAAAGCAACATGATGACTCTCGAGAACATTTTGTACAAAACAGTCTAGATGCAAAAAAAAAAAAAGTGTACAATCACAATGTGTTTCCATTTACATGAATTCCAAGAAAAGGCAAAACTAATATATGGTTAAAGAAATTGGAAAGTAATTGTCTTAGATAAAGGCACAAATGGACAGGAAAGGGGGGAAAAAAAGGAACTTTCTGGGGTTATATAAATGTTCTTTGGTTTGGTTTTTGACAGTAGTTAAAAGGTTTCATGCAACTGCCCAAACTCATTTAACTGAACAGTTAGGATTTTTAATTTATTATATGTAGCAATACTTTAATAAAAAATTAAAAATTCATACTTAGAAAAAGTATTAGATGAACTTTACTTTCTCATCGTGTTACTTCATCTTCCAGCCTGGGTTCCTATTTATCTTGGATTTTCATTAGTTACTGACACTCAATACTTCATACTTTTATACTTCAACAATAGGTCATAAATTCAGTTCATTAGTTTGGGGCCCTATTTGATGATGAAATTCTATAGTTCCCATTACTATTCAGAGTTGGGCTCTAAATTCCTATTATATAGAAGATTTGCCTTTATCTGGCCTGTGTTGCCCAGTCTCTGCTCCATTTTCTTACTTCTGTTGTCCAAACTGTTTTCCTGGATTTAGAACCTATTGCCACTTCTGACCATCAGTACCTGCATGAACTTTAAAGCCTCCTCTTGTGCCTGTGTATCCTTATCATTCATTGCACTATCTCTGTAATGCTGCTCCATGAGATAGAGGAACATGTTGGTTTTGAATACCATAAATTTGAAAGAAATTATTTTCATGAAAAGTAAATTAAAATAATGAGGGTAAATAATAAATAGAAGTTGACACTTTGACTCCGTATTTATTATTTTGTAATAATTCTTCATTGTTGAAAGTATTACATCTGTCCCCTTTTCCCCCCACTAGCCTGCCCCCACCCCAGGCCTTCAGCATCCTATTGTCTGTGTCCACAGGTTATACATATGTGCATACAAGGTCTTTGGTTGATCACCTCCCACCCACCCACTTTCCCCTGCCTTCCCTCTGAGATCTGCACTCTGTTCCATGCTTCCATGCCTCTGGATCCACTCATTCATCAGTTTATTTTGTTACTTAGATTCCACATATGAGTGCGATCATGTGATACTTGTGTTTCTTTGACTGACTGATTTCGCTTAGCATCATCCTCTCCAGGTTCCTCCATGCCGTCTCAAAGAGTAAGAGATCCTTCTTTTTTACTGCTGCATAGTATGTCATGGTATAAATGTACCAAAGCCTTTTTTATTCACTCATCTACTGATGGGCACTAGGGCTGTTTCCAGACCTTAGCTATTGTAAAGTGTGCTGCTATCAACATAGGGGTGCATACATTCTTTCTGCGTGGTGTTTCAGGTTTCTTAGGATATATTCCTAGAAGTGGGATCACTGGGCCAAATGGCAGTTCCGTATTTAATTTTTTGAGGGAATTCCATTTCATAATGGCTGCACCAGTTTGCATTCCCACCAGCAATGTACTAGGGTTCCCTTCTCTCCACATTCTCACCAGCACTTATCATTTGTTGATGGTAGCCTGACTCTGTATTTGAATAGATCCATTTTCTCTTGTACACCTGGTCTGAGCTTATCCTAAACAATTTGGATGAAACATTTAAATTGAATACAAAATCATTGTGTATTATATATTTTAAACTCTCTTTCATATTTACCATTAGTTATTTTCTGATATATTTGTAGGATCTTATTGGACAGTGACTAAGAAGAGAAAGAAAATAGGCATATTTAATATCCAGAATTTTGAAACAGACTATAGATGTTGAGTCCTATAAACCAACAGTTGACAGTGGTTTTAAAGAGCTGATATGAAATAATGGCGGCACAATGCCATTTGCACTTTATTCTAGAGAAGGAGTTAGAGAATATTGTCAGGTACTAGAAAAAAGAAATGAGAATTATGTCCTGCAGAGCTGGCTGTTTAATTCCACACAAGTGTGGCCTTTTATTGTTCATCTGGTCACATTTGTTGTAGCTTTTAGCCCCTCAGGGTCTGACCCTGGACATATGGGTTGAGTGTTTACTAGGATGGCTATTTCTTTATCAGGATACTGATACTTCAAATGGAATTGCACAAACGCTCTGCCAGGACACCACAGTCCTTGCTTTTCTGCATTTCTGCATTTCCTGTCGTGTTCTTCCTGCCACTGTGGTTTCAATCCTGTTTGGCTTTCTGCTTGGGATGTGCTCATCACCTTCCAATCTTAGTTTTACATGTTTTTACTTCTTAATCATTATTTCCCTGCTAATGGTAAATACTCCAGTGTCTTTCTTTTATTATCCTTATTGATAGAGTTAATGATCTTGCCCAGCTGGCATGGCTCAGTGGTTGAGCATCGACCTATGAGCCAGGAGGTCATAGTTCGATTCTTGGTCAGGGCTCTATCCCCATTGTGGGGAGTGTAAGAGGCAGTCGATCAATGATTCTCTCTCAGCATTGATGTTTCTATCTCTCCCTTTCCCTTCCTCTCTGAAATCAATAAAAATCTATATATATAAAAGCCTAAGTGACCATTCAGCCATTTGACTATTCGACCAGTAGCTATGATGCTCTCTGACCATCAGGGGGCAGACACTCTGGTAGGTTAAGTTGCTGGCTGTGGGTTAGCTTGCTGCTGGGGCCCTGTCAGCCCTGAATCTGGTTCACCTGCACCCCGGACCCAGAGAGAAGGGAGGAAGGAGCCTGATTCCTCGCAGAATTGGCCATGGGTTAGCTTGCTGC
>NW_006383016.1:12301582-12325422 GCF_000327345.1 Myotis davidii
ATCTTACTTCTATCATTGACAGTCCCTCTAGGTTGTGGGCTGCTTGCCTGTGTTCCTGAGAAGCATCTACGGTACCAGTCTATAGAGTGTGTTTTCTTTAGTGAATTACCGGTATGTTTACCGGTAATAAACTTGCACTGTTTTATGTATATGTTTGATTACATGCAGCCTTGTGACAGTTTTCCTGCATGTCATAAGCATTTGAATATAAATTAAAATGTTAAAATCAAATCTGATATTGTTTTACCTTTTATTTGGTGTGTGGAAGGTGTGCGGAAGAGGGGGTAGTCTTATACGGCGAGTATATAACAAACTCTGTATTTTGAGTGGAAATGTTAGGGGGTCGTCTTATACGCCCAGTTGTCTTATACGCCGGCAAATACGGTATATAAGTCCTAGCTGGTTTGGCTCAGTGGATAGAGCTTCGGCCTGCCTAGCTTCGGCACATGCCTAGGTTAAGGGCTCTAATCGATAAAAAAATATCTTTAAAAAAAAGAAGTGCCAATTAAAATTAGATTAAAAAAAGAGTTAATGATCTACATGGAAGTGCTTCCCTTCCCCACTTGCTTGTACTTGAACATTTTTCTCAATATAATCATTTCTATGACATTTGCCAACCTATTTTCATTGAAGTAATTTGGAAAGCTCATAGAATACTTGGAAGCAATACTTTGAGTCACAAATACAAAAGTAAACAACACATGGAACATTTGAACAGACTTTGGCACCAGCCACATGAATGAATTGAAAGACAATCTGATGCTTGAACCTAGTACCTGATGACGAATGGAAAATTACAGAGTCTCACTTCTAACCTTGACATTCCTAAGAGGTTTTAGTTTCACAAGAGGTCAGGCATGCATAAATAATAAGTGGAGCACCCAAACAAAAGTAAGCCTTGTTAACAACAATCATCTGTGAGAAGTTCTACATAATTTGTTTTTCCTGCTCCTGGCACTAGAACATGGCTAGAGTAATAATGTAGAGGTCATTGTTGCACATGTGCCTGAGAGGATTGCTTTATCAGTACTCTAAAAAGACTTTATGTTTATGTTTAAAATTACTGAACTCACTATGGAATGATAACTATATAAATTGTACTGTGCAATTAACTGGGAACATAATTATGTGCAAAATAATAGACAGTGGGTTTACATATAGCTTTTCCCTAAGAAATTGCCATAAAATTTACCCTGTGTATGTAAGGACATCACTTTTTAAAAATAAAGTCTGGGTTCATTTCTTGTGATTTACAAATAACTTTTGTCTCTTGAGCAGCTCTTAACCAAGGAGAGACCGCCGTAGAGGATGTATGGATTGGTTATCCAAGCATTCTTCATCTTATGAAACAGAAAGATCTAAAAAAGAAAATGAAATGAGATTTCACTTACTATAAACTGTCATATACCTTTAAAAAAAACCCACAAAACACTATCCTGGACAATAGCACCTCTAGCTACAGTTTTGTACCTTTTATTTATTTTTATTTTTAGAGGAAGTGGAAGAGAGTGGGAGAGACAGAGAGAGAAACATCTATGTAAGAGAGACATATTAATTGGTTGCCTCCTGCACGCACCCTGACCAGGGCCTGGAATGGAGCCTGCAACTGAGGTACGTGCCCTTGACTGGAATCCAACCCAGGACCCTTCAGTCCTCGGGCCAGTGCTCTATTCACTGAGCCGGCTAGGACTAAACTGTCAATATACCTTAACAAATTGGTCAAAAATTTTTTTGTTTCTTTACAATAAGATGTTATATATAAGGAAGTAGGAGGATTGTCTCGAATTTGGGCCACCTGGAAAATATTGAAAGTGAAAGCAGTGCGATAACTCCTTTCTGCTGGTGAACGCCGCGGAGCAAGCATCATTGGAATTTCCCCTGTTACAGTCATCATGTCTAAGTCTGAGTCTCCCAAGGAGCCGGAGCAGCTGCGGAAGCTCTTTATCAGAGGTTTGAGCTTTGAAACAACCGATGAGAGTCTGAGGAGCCATTTTGAGCAATGGGGAATGCTCACGGACTGTGTGGTGATGAGAGATCCAAACACCAAGCACTCCAGAGGCTTTGGGTTTGTCACCTATGCCACTGTGGAGGAGGTGGATGCAGCCATGAAATCAAGGCCACACAAGGTGGACGGAAGAGTGGTGCAACCAAAGAGGGCTGTCTCAAGAGAAGATTCTCAAAGACCTGGTGCCCACTTAACTGTGAAGAAGATTTTTGTCGGCGGTATTAAAGAAGACACTGAAGAACATCACCTAAGAGATTATTTTGAACAGTATGGGAAAATAGAAGTGATTGAAATCATGACTGACCGAGGCAGTGGCAAAAAGAGAGGCTTTGCTTTTGTAACCTTTGACAACCATGACTCTGTAGACAAGACTGTCATTCAGAAATACCATACTGTGAATGGCCACAACTGTGAAGTAAGGAAAGCTCTACCTAAGCAAGAGATGGCTAGTGCTTCATCCAGCCAAAGAGGTCGAAGTGGTTCTGGAAACTTCGGAGGTAGTCGTGGAGGTGGTTTTGGTGGAAACAACAACTTTGGTCGTGGAGGAAACTTCATTGGTTGAGGTGGCTTTGGTGGCAGCCGTGGTGGCGGTGGATATGGTGGCAGTGGGGATGGCTATAATGGATTTGGTAATGATGGGAGCAATTTTGGAGGTGGTGGAAGCTAGAATGATTTTGGCAATTACAACAATCTTCAAATTTTGGACCTATGAAAGGAGGAACTTTGGGGGCAGAAGCTCTGGCCCTTATGGTGGTGGAGGTCAATACTTTGCCAAACCACGAAACCAAGGTGGCTATGGTGGTTCCAGCAGCAGCAGTAGCTATGGCAGTGGCAGAAGGTTTTAATTACTGCCAGGAAACAAAGCTTAGCAGGAGAGGAGAGCCAGAGAAGTGACAGGGAAGCTACAGGTTACAACAGATTTGTGAACTCAGCCAAGCACAGTGGTGGCAGGGCCTAGCTGCTACAAAGAAGACATGTGTTAGACAATACTCATGTGAATGGGCAAAAAAAACCCGAGGACTGTATTTGTGACTAATTGTATAACAGGTTATTTTAGTTTCTGTTCTGTGGAAAGTGTAAAGCATTCCAACCAAGGGTTTTAATGTAGATTTTTTTTTTTTGCACCCATGCTGTTGATTGCTAAATGTAATAGTCTGATCATGACGCTGAATAAATGTGTCTTTTTTAAAATTAAAAAAAGAAAGTGATAGCAGTACATTAATTCATTTTTTTTAAAAAACAGGGAAACCAAGGTAATTTAAGTTTTATCGATTGATTTGAGAGAGAGAGAGAGAGAAACATCAATATGCTATTCTATTTATTTATGCATTTATTGTATGTGCCCTGACCAGGGACCAAATTCGTAACCTTGGATTATTAGGACGATGCTCTAACCAACTGAGTTTCCTGGCCAGGACTACATTAATTTATTTTCATAAATAGTTTTCTTTTTTTGTGTGTGTTTAATTAATTTAAGTGTTCATTTTAAAATACTAAAAAAAGTATGTGGTAATTAATCCTAAAGTTGAATGTTTTCAGCTTTTGTTTCTAGGTGGTGAGATTTCTGATGTTTTTATAAGTCTTTTACTTTGTCATAGTTTTGAAAGTTTTGAAATAAATAAGTGAAGTCTTATAACTCAAAATATGAAATAATCTCTAGTTTGAAATTTTTCTGAACCAGGGCTATCAGGAAAATGACAGTGTAGGAGTTTCTAGCACCTTCTTCTCCTAGAAGCATCCATTTGAATAACTATCCATGCACAGAAGAATCTTCACAAGAGCGAAGGATACCAGGTGAGGGATTCCTGGCCCCTGGCTTACCCCAGCACCTGCCGGCTCTAGGATGTTGAACAGATAGATACTTGTACTCCCATGTTTACTGCAGCATTATTTACAGTAGTCATGACAGAAACACTGAAGGCACTGGGGGGCAGAGAACATCCATCCTGCTATGCTTTGCTTGAATTTCTACCTCGCAGAATCTATGAAGATAAATAAATAGTTGTTTGGAGTAATTTATCACATAATGTAACTAGAACTGAAGGTGTATCCTCTCTCTTCAGGTTATAGCAGTCAGTAAATAGAATTTGGGGTCCCCTTATCAATACATTTTATTTAAGTATAATATAAGGAAAATGCCAAAAATAAATATTCAGATAATGAATAATCAAAAATGAATACTTGAGTAATGAACACCCAGGAAAAAAAAGCTATGTTCAGAAATGACTTATCTGTGTTTTTTCTCCCATTTGTCCTTTTGTTATCAGTGGAAATAGGGTATCCCCTTCACTACTGGGTGCTGGGGATAGGGTTCTTAAAATATATTGGGAAAATAATCTTCTGAGGTCTGCATGGGAGAATGAGTGATCTTTATTTGCATGGGTTTCCAAAGTCCCATTTCCCTTAATCCAGTCCTAGAAGAAATGTAACTGGGGCTTTAGCTAGGAGTAAAGACAGTGTCCAGAATTTCCACTCCATGGAGTTGGGGCCGGTATAGCATCTGACTACTTGCAGTCTGTTTGTCCATTATGTGGGGTCCTCAAGGCTGTGGGCCATGTGGGTGAATGTAGGGAAGCCAAGAGAGCACACCACCTGCAACAAGAATCCCAAGGGAACCAGGAGCACCAGGAGCCAAGAGCATGCCAAGAGAGTGAACTTCTTTGTGGAGGGGATTAAATATCTCAAATCGGCTTGCAGTGGCCACACGTACTCTGGCCAATGACCTGTTCTCAGGTGTGTGATTGGTAGGCAAGTACCTTCCCTATTTCACCCAGACTACTGGGCATGCATCTATTCTCCCCTGTGCAGTCCCTTCCCCCTGTGATCTGTGAAGAATAGACTGGTGGCTTCCAGGGGAGTATTAAACTGCAGCTTCCTGGCAAAGCTGCACAGATGGCATGCCTATAATACTTGGCCTTCCCTTTGCTCCTTTCCTGTTATGAATAACCAGATTAATTACAATGGTATCGCTTCCACCAAATGAGATATAGGCATTTTCTCACCACCTGCCCACTCACCCTTCTCCCTATTGAAACCAAACAATTCTTGGTTTTGTATCTCAGAATGAGACACCTATTTGGAGAACGTGTTCTGTCAGCAGTGTCAGGGATGTACAGCTGGGGGCATCCTTTCCCCACAGTTTCCTGCATTCCGTTTTACCTGAGCTGCTTTTGGCAGTCCTTTAATCTGTTGTTTGTTGACAGTGAGTTTCACATCTCTCTTCTATTTTAGCACCTTTTGAGGGCGATTATGATTTCTGAGAGAATAGGCAAACACTATTTATTTAAATAATAAACTATTAAAACTTAAAAAATCCCCTTATTTAAATTTTTAAAAACTGCATTTCTTATGTATTTTATGTAATTTGGCCTTGATAACGGGATGGGATTTTGAGAATGGAGAGGGTCAGTGAAAGGAGTGCCCTCAGATGTCAAAGACCTCTCTGTTTCTATTTTCAATCTGGGCAGATCAGCATGCCTCAGCCAACTTAAGGTTTTTCATTTTAATGGGATTGTTTGACTTACAGAATTTCAAGTATTCCCTATATATTTTGCAAAAACAGTCATTTACCAGATACATGTTTTTCTACGAGTGTCCTTTTTTCTATTCCTAGATCCAGTCCAGACTATTGTAATGTGTTTAGGCCTTATGTCTCTTAATTTCCTCTGGCATTTTCTCAGCCTTTCCTATTTTTTAAAATATATTTATTGATTTCAGAGAGGAAAGGAGAGGGAGAGGGAGATAGAAACATCAATGATGAGAATCATTGATCGGCTGCTTCATGTATACACCCCCTACTGGGGGTCGAGCTCACAAACCTGGGAAGCAAAGTGCCCTGACTGGGAATCAAACCTTGACTTCCTAGCTCATAGGTCCATGCTCAACCATTGAGCCAGGCCAACTGGTATGCATTTCCTATTTTTCAGTACTTTAGGATTGTTGAAGATTACTGGTTAGATATATCATAATTTGGGCATAACTAATGTTTTCTCATAATTACATTGAGGTTCTGGGTCTTGGGGAAGAATGCCATATAGATGAAATGCCCTTCTCATAGCAGCCTACCAGAGGCAAGTGATACCAACTCCCGTTATCATTGGTGAGTGTAAACTTGATTACTTCTTTCAGATTATATCTGCCCGGTTTCTCTGTTGTAACGTCATTATTCTCCCTTTGCATAATTCTGTTCTTTTCAAGTGAGTCATTAAATCCAGCCCACTCTAAAGAGTAAGATAATTTGGCTTAATTTTCTGAAGGAAAGAATATCAAAAAGTCTATGTACATGTTAAAATGACCATAATAATTAATACATATTTTGGGGGGGGGGCTACTTTGAAGCTATGCATCTATCCAGTTTCTCCTTAAAGTTTTGTCCACTAATTTTACCATTCATCTGTGAATCTTGTCTGCAGCAATTATTACTATTCTGTTCTAATGGTTTTCTGTTTCTCACACTTCTTTATTTAACTTTTAGAGTTCTTCTGTAAGGGAGTTTTGCCCTTTCTCCCCCACTTTTAAATTTAATTCCAGGAGTTGGAAAAATTTTTCTGATATGGACTAAATAGTAAATATTTTAGACTCTGAATGCTGGATTTGGGAGGAAAAAAATAAAAAAGTATCTGTTATTCTACTAACTTGGCTCTAAGAAAGACATGTTCCGAACTTTGTAACCTTTAATGATTCTAACATCTGTTTAGTCTAATGTTAATTGGTTATGTATAAATGAACATTTCATCATAAGACATCTTTTAAAAAATTGAGACATTTGGACATTACTTTCTGGATACATTTTAATGAATGGAAGGTGAAATGTACTCTTGGATGAACTGGTTGGTCTTTAAAGATGTGATTATTGGGAGATTTCCCCCCTCCCCACTAGCTGGAAACACAATTACCTTAAAGCTTCAGCTGCCTAGCAGGTGTGTCTCAGTGGTTGAGCATTGACCTATGAACCAGGAGGTCTTGGTTACATTCCCAGTTAGGGCACATGCCTGGGGTGCAGGCTCTATACCCAGTAGCGGGGCATGCAGGAGGCAGCCAATCGATGGTTATCTCTCATCATTGATGTTTCTGTCTCTCTCTCCCTCTCCCTTTCTCACTCTTAATATAAAAAGAGGAAAAAAAAAGCTTCAGTGATTCAAAGGTTGGTTTCTTTATTTTACAAATGGCAAAACCAAGGCTTGGGTGACTAAGTAAATTGTGTGAGGTCATATGTACAGCTGGGACCAGAATCTAGACTCTAATGCTAGTAAGTTTTTTCTTTCATTACCCTTTGCTGCCACATAAATATATCAGATTTAAAAAATGTAGGGTTAAATTATTCCTTAAAAAAGTTTTGCAACTAAAATGATTTAAAAGTGGCCATTATATATAATATTGGAAAAAGAAATCCTGGTTTATTTGGTCTTTATAACTGTTCACTGCTATGAAAGGTGGTGAGCAATAAAATAAGTTTACAGAAATAAAACAAGTGTTCTGGCTACCACTTATTTGGCAATTGTCAGGAGAGATGAATTAGTTAGCACGAATCCCCCAGAAGGGGCATGATGTGTAAGACTAATAAAATGATACCTGATGATTCCCTTGGAGAGTGAACAAATAACCTCAAAGAAGAATCAGAATTAACAAGAAATGAGACCAATCTTTCACAGCATGGTGAAGGTTAGAAAGATAAAGCTGTCGTACTCCAAAAGCCATGAAATTACCTCTAAAGGCAATAATCGATTTAGTGGGAAACATTAGAAAACTACAAGTCAAAAACAGCATCAACAAGAATGGTAAGCCCTGGAGGTCACAACTGTCGAGAAAGTGCCTGGTAAATCCTGATTCTCTCCTCTTGCTCCTCAGCTAAGATTGATTCTAAGCTGAATCCTGAGCCTGAAACAACTGTTTCTTGAGGGGAAACCATTTTACTTACTAAGAATTACCCTTCCTTTACTTTTTACAGAAAAGGAAGGAAAGAAGACAGAAGGAAGGGGGGGGGACAGAGTGAAAGAAGGGGAAAAAAGAAGAGGAAAATGTCTGCTATTGTCTGCTTTCTTCCTTGATTATTTTCTTTACTTGATTGATTGATCAAAAAATCCTTCAATGAAATAGATTAACTGAGTGTTCTCACATTCTTTACAATAATATAATTGTGTAATACATCACAATTAATGATTTTCTTTATAATTTCAAGTCTTTTCTGAATAGTATGCTTTGCTCTGTGCTCTGATAATCTGCATCGACTTCTCACATTCAATTGTCAGTGGGGAAATTTCAATCCATATTATTCATTAAACTGACATTTTGTTATATTCTGTGAATACTGAGATAGAAGATAGTCTCAGTATTCCAGCCAAACACTGATGTCTAGCTGAGTAGTTTCTTATTGCATCTAAGATCATCATTTCCTGTGTGAGACTGAACAGCTCTAGACATTGGCTAAGGAAGTGTAATAAAGGTAGAAGGATAATTTTCTGGTTTTGTAAAATGAGTACATATTTTTTGTTAATCACAACAATATTAAATATTAAAAGAAAAATTAAAGACATCAGCCTTAGCCGGTTTTACTCAGTGATTAGAGTATTGGCCCACGGACTGAAGGGTCAGGGGTTTGAATCCGGTCAAAGGCACATACCTCAGTTGCAGGCTTGATCCCCAGCCCTGGTAAGGGCACTGTGTGGGAGGCAACCAGTCAGTGTATCTCTCACATCGATGTTTCTCTCCTTTCCACTCTCTCTAAAAAATTAATTGAAAAAAATCCTTGGGTGAGGATTAACAATAACAACAAAACATGAAAGACATCAAAACAGAAATTAAGATGATTGAAAAGGAGAATGTGTGAATACATTTTGTTTCTTTAATTTTACTTTTACATTATTT
Source organism: Myotis davidii (assembly GCF_000327345.1). Taxonomy (NCBI): domain Eukaryota; kingdom Metazoa; phylum Chordata; class Mammalia; order Chiroptera; family Vespertilionidae; genus Myotis; species Myotis davidii. The sequence continues at coordinate 12,310,452 of NW_006383016.1, forward strand.
TATGTAAAATAATAAATACAGATACCTCACTCCCAAGTTCTATTATCCAGAGAGAGGCACTTTCAACTCAGTTAATGGTTTATTCTAGTGCTTTGGTTCATATTTCTAAATAACAGGCATACTGATATTTCCTGATTGTCCATTACAGATGTCTATTTGACATTCTAACTTCCGAGAAATGAAAATAAATCTAAGGCCAAACTTAATTATTACATGCATATTTGGTTTGTTACTATACTACATTTCAGTTTTAATTATTAAAAATCTAAAATAATAATTATTTTATGTTGAGAAAATTAAAAACTCTGACTATAAATTACCTCAGAGAATAAAAATGCTAATCAGACAACTGAATACCAACCAATATTACATGTTTACTTTAGGGTTTTGATGAAGTATATTAATATAATGACAGTTCAGGCCTTTACTCACAGCAGAATTTTTTCCCCTCACTGCAAAGTAACTATCATTTCAGGTCCAGTAAGCAAATAAACACTACCCATTCATTTCATGCAGGCCTCTGACGAGCTGCCTATGGAAACAAATGTCTCTCCTTGCTCAACTAGTTTGGGTTCAAACTGGTGACTTGGAGGTGAAAGGTTGTGGATTCTGTTATCAATCATCTAAGCTACCCATTGCTCCATCAGCAAAGCACGGACTCAAGACAAGAGAGGGGAGAATTATTTGATTTCATTTATTGATACATTATACAACTCTGTTAGCATGTAACATCTTGTATAAATTATGAACATCAGAAAAAGCAGCTTTCTTTTATTGAACATGTGGAACATGTGAAGAAAATGTGCAAAATACAATGTTCTGAAATGCTATGAACTGATCATGAGAAAATTCATTTGTGGTTTCTAGGTATTTCTTCTTGTCTGTAACTGTCAAACAATGGCAAAGTGATGGATTGAGTCCCCCCATGCAGATCTCCGTGAACACAGTCTCTGGCTTCTGTTGGATAACATTACAGACTTGACTTGAACACTCAACTGCTCACATACTTGGGGGAATAAGTTATTTTACTTTTCTGCTACACTATTTTTTTATTGCTTTGCCATAAATACACAGTAGAGAGTATAAAATGATTGTTGAGATGTAGCTGGCAGAGAAGTCAAGAGTTGCACTTTGGGTATGCATTACTTCATGAAGATAATTCATCTAAATAATTTATCAAAACAGAGTACAGAGAGATGAAGACAGAATTTAGTCTTGTGATTAGTTAGCATTACTCAATAAACATTTGAAATACACTCTTGTGCTTTTCTCTGAGATAACTTCTAAAAGCCCTGAAGCAGACTATCTTTTCTGGAAGGATTCCAAATGATTTCAACTGCAATTTTATGCCAAATTGATCAACTTCTTACTTTGTGCCATTAGTGTTCTAGACTATAGAAATAAAATCAACAAGTTACTTAGCATTATGTAATTTATTTTCTACTGAGAAGACAGGATATAAATGGGTAAACAAATGATAAAGATAGTTTTAGTAAGTCCTATAACAAATGAAACCTAAGGCAAGAAAGTGAAATGGGAGTATTGCAGTTTTCTACTTTTGATAGGTCACTTACAAAAGGCCTGTATGAGGAGCTAGCATGTAAGCATAATTTTAAATGGAAAAGAAAGTAAGTTGTGAAAATATTTAAGGGAAAATATTTTAGAGAGAAAGGACAACAATTTAAAGGCCCATAATAGGGAATTTGCTTGGAGTTTTTAAGAACTGGCAAGAGGATCCATGTGGCAGGAGGAAAATGAATGAGGGGAGGAGACAAGATATGAGATAAGAGAGTTATTTCTGGGCCAGATTATTTGGAATCCCAGGTCATATAAATTACTTTGGATTTTGCTCCAAGTGTCATGGGGGTATTTGGAAGGCTTGAGAGCAAGGAATTTATAAATTATTTACTTTTTAAATGGTATCTCTGGCTGTCGTGAGGGCGTAGACTCGAGAGGGTCAACAGTTGAAGAGTTGATGGTGTATGGAACCAGATGACTGTAAGAGGTATTCTTATTTTGGATGTAATGTGTAAGATTGATAGGATTTTTGAGTCTCAGAAGAACAGAGCCATCAGGATGTTTTACCTGATCAGCTGGATGAATGTTGGGCCATTAACTTAGGGAACACGAAAGAAATACAGATTTGAATGGCAGGAGGACCAATACTTCTCTGTATTAAACCTCTAACACAGGTTTAATTTGTGAGAAGATGCCTATTAGATACTTGTATTTGTTTTCTATACTGCATAATAAATTACAACAAAATTAGCCACTTAAAACAGCACACATTTATTATCTTACAGTTTCTATTAGCCTGGATTCTGGGCATAACTTAGCTGGGTTTTCTGCAAGCCTGCAAGCAAGGGATCTGCCAGCTGGGTTCTCATCTGGTGGCTTCATTAGGGAAGGATCTGTATTCAAGCTTACTCAGGTTGTATACTGACTTCCTTTCCTACCATTTTTAAGATTTATGAAAGATTACTTCTTTAAAATCAGCAAGGAGAGTAAGACTAGAGCAAGCCAGCTAGCAAGTTAGAGTCATCTATAATGTAACATAATCACAAGAGTGACATCCATCATATTCGAGCCCTACGTCCTGTCCACATTTCCTCCCTCTCTCTCTCTAAAATCAATAAAAACATATCCTCGGGTAAGGATTACAAAAAAAAAAAAAGACTGCAGAAAATAATTGTAGGTAGGTTCAGTTTTTCTATTTAATAGGTCAATTCTTCTGCTTTAACATGGCTGCCACTCTTTACTAAAAGTTTGCTGATAGCAGATGCATAGAATGTGCCACACAGATACTGTGCTAAGAGCTTTATAAAGGTCATCTTACTTTATTCCTATAATAAACTTATGAGAGGTAATATTTTTTTTAAAGGTGAAAAAACAGATGCTCATGATCACACAGCTACTAAGCGATACAGTCAATGTAGTGTGACTCAAAAACCTACACACTTAACTGCATCCTTTATAGGACCTCCCTTTGTGGCTTGCTTAGACCTTTGATTTCAAGTTTCCACTTTTGATAATTGATTGGTATTCTTCATGCCTGTATGGTTTTTCTATTATTCTTTTTTTGTTTTACAACTTTTTATTTTGAAATAATTTTAGACATAGAAAGGTTGAAAAAATAGTACAATTTTATTCTTCTTGATTTATTTTCTCTTGCTTCCATCCAGATCATAGCAACTTATTTCCTTCTTCCCTTGGGAGCTCTCAACTTGCGTCTATGCAGGCCACAATAGCTTTAACACTGTATAATAGACAGTCTTTTACCAACTTCAGTCTGTTCACTACAGACTAACATACCTGCAAAATTAAAAAGTGAGTTAAGCTAGTGCACAGGATGGAATCAGAAAAAAAAATCTATTAGTTTGAACCTAAAGAAAGAGGAAGCCCAAGAGGAAAGATGGAAAATATTTTTGAGTCTTAGCTGGTTTGACTCAGTGGATAGAGCGTCAGACTACAGACTGAAGGATCCCCAGTTTGATTCTGGTCAAGGGCACATGCCTGGGTTGCAGGCTTGATCCCCAGTACGGGGAGTGCAGGAGGCAGCTGATCAGTGGTTCTCTCATCATTGATGTTTCTATCTATCCCTTCCTCTCTGAAATAAATAAAAATATATTTTTTTAAAAAAGAAAGGAAAATATTTTTGAGTAGGAGAAAAAGAAGTAAACATATTCATCATTTTTATAATTATTATATGGTAGGTTCTATGAATTATACATTAGGATAACCTAGAAATTATGGCTTGAAGAATGAAGCCATAACTTACATTTACCTTCTCAAATATTAAAAAGGATGATACAAAATATGTTTCTCATTATAATGGAATGCTTTATAGTAGAAATTTTAGTTGATTTCTTTTTGTTATTTTGTACTCAGCTTATGATGAGTGGTTATAACTAATACATATTGTGCAAGGCATGTATTTACTGTGGTTCAAAATATATAGAGGATGTGGTTTATATCTCTTTCACTCTAAGGGTTGTTATCCTTGACTCAATGTTAGCAGTAAGTTGTGTATTTATTGCATATTCAAATCAAGGTGTGCAAGAACGTAGAAAATCCAATTTCTGACTGAAAAACAGTTCAAGATAAATCATTCTAATGAGAAGAAAAGACCTCTCCAATTTACATTAACTTTTTAAATAGAAATCCTTAATCCAGTTTTCTGCATAAGTAAAATACACATTTTACAGAATATAAGAAAACAGTAAAATCTACTGAAAAAATCTTACATGTCTGTGGCGTCACACTTTCAGATTCAGTAGTACTTATATCGGGATGTGACATCCTTACTGTAACCAAGAGCCACAAGCTGATGACTTAAAACAATAAGCAATTCCTTGTCTCACAGTTCTGGAGGCCAGAAGTCTGAAGTCAAAGTCTAGCGGAGGGAATTTCCCTGTCTTTGTTCTGAGGCCCAATTCTTATAGTCTCAGGCATTCCTTGGCTTGTAGATGTATCACTCCAATCTTTATTTGACATTCTTCCTGTGTGTCTTTGGATCACCTTCCCTCTATTTGTGTCTGTCTCTGTGTCCAAATTTTCCCTTTTTATAGGATACTAGTCATAGTGGATTAAGGCCAGTATAATGACCTCATTTAAACTTGATTACCTTGTATAGACCTTATTTCCAAATAAGTTTACATTTGGAGGTACTGAGGGTTAGGATTTCAGCATATCTTTTTGGGGGATACACAATTCAACTCATAACATGTATATAAAAAGTTTCACATTTAAAATCATATTTTAAAACATTTGTGCTGAAATATTGAATTCAGATTATATAATTGAAATTTATGTCCTCAGGTTTACCACCTCATACAGACTAACCAAATTGTTATTTAACTTATTTTTAATTAAATTTATTCAGATTCCTATACATTATTGAACATTTATTTTTTTATTTCTTTTATGTGATTCAACATGACAGAACATAGACTCAAGGAGAAATTAATAGTATCATCATAGCAATAATCTAGAGGAGAAACTCTAAAAGCAGTAAGCAACAAATATTTATCATAGAACTTAACTGTAACATCAAAATTAAGATACATAATTATGAGCAATATTAGACATCAATTTATATTTAAATTCATGTTAAATAAATCACCTGTGGTTAAGATAATATACATGTGATTTTAGCTATAGGCATGAGTTTAAAAGGTAATCCCAGTCTCTGAGTCTACTTTATGTTCTGAATATACCCATATAGTACTGTTTAGAGACAAATTATTAATGTTTATAACTATCAAGCCATTAGAAATTAAATGAATTACTATTATGTATATGTTTCATCTGTATAGCAAAATTTTTTCTGGGTGCATTTTTGCCTTGATTAGAGGTGTCCATCAATAACTCAGTACCCTTATTAAGATACACTGCTGCTGCTACTGGTACTAGTACTACTATTACTAGCTAACATTAAATAGCAGTTTTTATTTCTTATTTGTCAGAACATTATGAGGTAGATACTACTATAATCTACAAAATAGAGAGGAAAAGGAGGCACAGAAAGGTTAAGTGACTTGCCCAAGCTCACACAAGTTATCAGATCTGGGATTAGAAACCAGATAGTTTGACTTAAGAGGTGATCTAATTATTACTATGATCAAAGAATATTACAAGTAATCCATATGAAATTATAATGTATCATGCTCTTTTGTCATTTTCCCTAATAATAATTATTTCAAATCTAATACAGTTTGTTTTCACAAAAGAAGTAGAATTGGAAGCCTTTCATAAAAAATTATTTAACTTTTTTTAAATCAATGTTTACTTCATTTGATTTTTAGATTTTAGTCATGACATGGAAATTAAAGCATGCATTTTGTAGTTCTATCTTGGATCTTGGGATTCAGGAGCAAATGAAACAGGTGAAGATTCACTGACCAGGTAGTCGTCACATCCTAGTGAGGGAAGAGTGCACCAGCCTCTTAAACATGTAAACCCCCCCGCCTTTTTTTTCATGGTATGCATTTTTCTCAGCACTTACTCCTACATTTTTTGAACCACTTGGCTATTTTGCCATTTTCACCCAAAATTATGGGTTGAAAAATTTAAAAGGTCACTTAGATTTGTGTCTAAGTAGAAATGGATGAAAATTTTAGACTAAGTCTATTCATTAAAAAATTACTCCTATACAGTAGCATGAAATGACAAATGACCCTAAAATATTTTAATTTTAGTGATTTTCAGTTGTGAAGTATCTAAAGATAATAAAGTTTAGAGACACCAAAATACTTTACACAGCAAATTCAAATTCATTGGTCTCATTTTTCAAATGTTTTGAAGAATAAAGAATACAACTTTGGATGATTCTAGATATATGCAAATCACTTTCATATCAGAGTTATAGAGTATATGCCTTATAAACTAATGCATGACTAATGTTTAATTTCTTTACAGAATAAGTTGCATATCAAGTCAGTGTTGACCTTTCTTTTTTTTTTTAAAATATATTTTATTGATTTTTTGCAGAGAGGAAGGGAGAGAGATAGAGAGTTAGAAACATCGATGAGAGAGAAACATCGATCAGCTGCCTCCTGCACATCTCCTACTGGGGATGTGCCCGCAACCCAGGTACATGCCCTTGACTGGAATCGAACCTGGAACCCCCCAGTCCGCAGGCCGACGCTCTATCCACTGAGCCAAACCGGTTTCGGCCAGTGTTGACCTTTCTTGAATTCCTTCATCGTAGTAACTTGAACTAAAGATGTAAATATAATCTGTAGGGTTGATTGTTTCTAAGAAGGCTTTTAAAAATAGCAAGCATAATACCAACAAGTGTTATTGATTGAATGAATCCCACCAAGACCAATAGTTTATTTTACTCATTCTTTATGTAGTAGAACTTGCTATAATTAAGGGAATAATTATAGTCTCTAAATACAAATGATCTCAATTTGCATAACATTTGCCTGATGTAATTAATTCTTATATTTTACTGCATTTACTCTGGAGTTGTTTTCTTTTCTATTATTTTTTTTTTGCACTTTATCTTGCATTCTATGAAGAAAAAGGGATTGAATACCAAGTTCTGTTTTTTAAATTATAAATCATTCTTTCCTCATTGTTTCTACTTCTGATTCTGTCCCAGGACCTTAAAAAAGGAAGTTTAACTCAATAGTCAGAACTATGCATTTGAGACCTACCTCCTCAAAATAAACAAGAAATAATCCCCCACAGATTTGCACTGTATTTGGGCAAGGATGTTGCAGGTTGATACTAATTTTGCTCACTTTCCAATTCGCCCAAAGAGCAGACTGACACTAAATACTACTGGGCCACACTCTAGGTTTTTTAACTTTTGAGTCAATGTGTATATACTTTGTAATAATGTACTAGAAACACAGAAGTGATAACAGATTTATCAACAGTGATTGGATAGTTACCAACCATCTCACTTTTTTGTGCTTTGTAGGAAAACATCAGTACAGAGAACTCACGCTTGCTTTTCTGAACTTGTGATTTTTTTCCTGAAAGGAATTATAATCTCTCCTTAAAGGAAAAAATATGGTAAGTGGCTTGAAGAAATTACACATGCACTCCCCCCCCCACCACACACACGCACACACATTTAGTGCTAGAAATTTTCCTCTTGGCCACTGCTTTAGCTATCTTCTTCAAATTTTGATATGTTTTATTTATATTTTTAAACTATCATTTAGATTTATATGTATTGTTTAGGAGTATATCTTTCTGCATGACTTTTTTAGTAGTTGCTCTATTATATATATGTATATATATTCATGTCTAGTTTGTATTAATATATAGCACAGTCTATTGTTATCATCTCTTCAGTATTGAGTGAAATATAGAAACACTGTCTCCTCTTTTATTTTATCCCCCATTTATAATTTTAAAAAATATTTCATCTACATATATTTAAAACCACATCAACAAGTCTTAGAATTTTTGCTTTAACTACCTATCATAATTTTAAAACTCAAGAAAGGAAAGTCTATTTTATTTACCCATAATTTTGCCTACTGTGTTCTTGAACAACAAATTTTCTTAGTTTTCCTTCATCTGATGACATCTTGAATTCCCTTTTACATGGAAGGATATTTTCATTGTATTTAGGACTGTAGGTTGACAGTTTTTTACACTTGAAAAATATTATACCACTCTCTTTTGCCCTCTATAGTAAGTAAGGTATTCTTTTTCTCTAGCTATTATGGTTTCCTGATGGTATTATTTCCACAACTAGAAATTCCTCTTATACTTGTTCAGCCCTTTCTCTAATCATAGGTTTTTATCTTCATGAGAAATAAATTAATGAGCACATTTAGATTTGAAAGTAATTCTGATATTTTTGTTTTAGATTCCTTAGATGTTCATACAAAATTAGAAATGTTTTAATAAGAAATAAGCCATTCAAATTACCTATCCATTTCTCCTTAATAAGGGCAGTTAAAAAGTTTGACAATTAAATATTTAATATTCAGTTAGCGGTCTAGTTTTAAATCACCTTTGTGATCCTAAGAGACATTTTTTCCATCTGAAAATTTGCCTTCCAGTTTTTCCAAGTTCAGTAAAACTCTCTACTGTATTTCATATATTTAACCCAGAAATAAGCATAATTCTAGACTCATCGCCCATACTACTCCCCAATTCAATACATTCTCCCATCCCCCAAAACACACTCTTTTTTCCCTTTCTATTGAACTTATTGGGATGACATTAGTTAATAAAATTATACCAAAAAAGTCACTCTTGAATCCATCCATTTCTGTGTCCACTGTCAACTAGACTGCAGTCATCACAGCCCTACACCCCTGCCTATCGTCTCTATTCTTCATGGGCAGCCAGTATGATTTCATGGCCTATGATAGCTAGCATTCCTTTCTTTGAGTTGTGACTTCTTCATTGCTGCCTCAGCTTCCCCTGAGCTTGACTGTGCATACAGTGGCATCTTTTCACAGATTTCTGGATAATATCCACAGATGGCCAGAACTCAGTAAGTGTGGGAGACAGAGATTTGCACAGGTCATTTTTCTTAAAATCTTTCATCAGCTTCCAGTGGTTCTTCAAATAATGCCCCCAAATCCCAACAACCCAACCTTTAGTTACCTTTCCAGTCTCTTATGCACAGCCCTACTATTTGCTCTTCATGCTCACCATTATGGGTTTCTATTTGAGCATCCTATGCTTTCTCCTGCCTCACAGCTTCTGTGTATATTATTCTCTCTTCAAGAATGTTCTACCCTTTATCTTTACCTTAGCTTATTGGTGGTTCTTCAAAGCATAGAATTAATATTGCTATGCAGGTACATTTTTCTAATGCATTTGAATAAGGTAAATTCCCCAATTATACATTTCCTTAGCAGAACTCAATGTAGCTAGTAAATACTGGCACAATATTTTTCCTTCTCTATCAGTTGTTGAGTGTAAACTGAAAAGGAACTATTTTATTAACCATGTCCATCATCTGAATGCAGGATATCTGGTAGATAGTAGGCACATTATAAATATATTCTTTAGTCAACAAATACCATAATTTAGAATTTATTATGTACCTAAAATTTTCTTCCAAATTTATTTGTGTCCCTGACCATGCTAAATTTTGTCAAAGTAGTATGTGAGACTAAATAAAAAAGAGAAAATTGGATGAATAGATTGACTGTAGAGCTGCAGAGTAGGAAAGCAAAGAGAAGGTAAAGGAGAAACAGTGATATTGGAAAAGAATAGTCTTCCTCAAAACATAATAAAACAAGATCCAGAGGCTTCTCCATTTTTTTCTTTCAACACAAGCTTTGCAATATAGTTTAATATTGCTATTTAGAGGCTAATTAACTAGACTAGTGTCTCATATCTCTATTCCTATTCACTTTGGCATTTATATTGGCCATTAGCACTTCCTCTAAGTGACCATGTGAAGGAGTGGGTATGAAATTTAAGCCAGGCAATTTACTTCCTGTTGACAGATTTTGTAATATGATTGATGGGGGCAGAAGGTGAAACTATCTGGTAAAATGAGTTTTTTTTGCATTATCTATGTATTTCATATATCAATGCCAGTATTTCTCAAACTTAAGGTCAAGACTCAAGAGGGAAGGGTTACAATATAATTTAAGGGGTTTCATATATGGGAACTATTTGCAGGTGGAAATTGTGGGCTTCGTTGAGAATAGGAGTCTTCTTTCCCTCCTCCTCAATTCTCTACACTTCCTTCTAACTAATGTGTTAAAATTTAATAAAATTATGCCAATTAGAGTTTATAAAATCTCTGTTATTTATAATATAAACACATTAAAAGCAAACATTGAAGAATGTTGAAATCACCGGTTTGAACAATGTTGCCTGCAGTACCCTACACAATGTGTTAAAATCAATTAAAATCTATAGCTTGATTTTCTTTCCATTTACTCACAGAAATAATATGACTATATTAAGAGAGAAAATAATAAAAATGTGGGTTAGATACTACCTATCATATTAATTACTGATTATCCCAGAGAAGAAAAATTAAAACTGTAAAAACCTGGTTTTATTTTATAAAGATATATTAAGCTCCTAATAGAGTATTAAATCCAGGATTAAACAGATTTCCCAGAGTCTCTTTTAAATTTTGTGTTTGATTTCAGGCCTCATTTATGCTACTGTGTTCTATCTTTCCATTTCCTCTATTATATCCTCGAAAAATGTCCTTTAATTTATGGACCATAAAGATTTCTATTACTACCAAAAATTTTATGGCCTAATTAGACTCATATTGAGTCAAGCAACTTTGGTTGAATATTAAGCCCATGTAAATGTTTTTCTTTTTAGTACATTAAAATGGAAAAAATAGAAGAAAATGTTAACTATTTTTCTTATCTAAACATTACTAAGAGAAATAAAGATTATGATGATAAACTTTTATATTAGGATTGTTTATTACAGATGACATTATTATTATCTGACAATCCAATTGGAATCTCATAAATAAATAAGCTAATGTCTACAGTCATATAATCTATTTTTCTGTAAGCCATTATTAAAATGAAATAAAGGGAATTCTTTAATATGCACTTTAAAAATCCAAATTATATAACACACACACACACACACACACGTAAGAAAAACAAAGAAAATATATGTAGCAACAGTTTTCAAGAAACTGGACATTAGGTAATTAAGATAGAGATCCCTTGATAGAGTTTTCAAACCATAAGAGGAACTTAGGTGGAGTTAGTAGACACAATAAGTTGAGGATATGGAACTGAGAAACTAGTGAACCAAGGCAGATAGAGTTCACAGAACAAATTACTGTAGAGAAGTGAGCTACACAGACAGAAGAATCCAGAAATCTTAAGAGGATCCTCCATTGAGTATTCAAGTGATTATGATCAGTACATGTGTGTGAGGATGAAGGGTTGGGGAAATATCCTTCCAAAATGTAGCAATGGTCAGTGCTCACACAAGGCCAGGAGTAGTGCCCAGCAAACACACTGGAAAAATCTTAAGTGTCATGGGACACTGGGCAGAGTACAGAGAAAAGTATTTCCTCAATAACAGAGATCAGTTGATCCTGGAGTGAACACTACATTGTTTCCATATAACAAATATTGCAAACAAGATCAAGAAAGATGACAGTGTTTCCAAGTAATTTAACTGGATCCTAGCAATGAATAGAATAGGAGAAAGAAAAATGAGTAAGGAAATAAAATATTTGAATAGCACTATCATTTGACTTGACCTAATTGTCATTTATAAAATACTCTACCCAAAACAAACATTCTTTTCAAATACACACAAAATATTTACTGGGATAGATTGCATTGGACTATAAAAAATTTAAATAAATTTAAAGGCATTCAGGTTGTTCAATATAAGTATTGAGCACAAGAGAATTATGTTAGAATGTTCTCTGGAAAAATCCTTCAAAATTTAGAAATTAAATAATATACTTATAAATAACATATGGGTCAAAGAAAAAAGAAATTAGACAGTATTTTGAATTGAATGAAAATTAAAATGCAGCACAGCAGAATTTGAGTGATACTATTAAAGCAGTATTATGAGGGACATTTATAGCACTAAATGCCTATATTAGGAAAAAGAAAGGTCCAAAATGAATGACTTCAGTATCCATCCACCACAATAAACAAGAAAAAGAATGGTAAAATAAAGCCAAACTACCGTAAGTGGGAAAAGGAAATAATAACAGAGCAGAAATCAATGAGAATAAGAGCAAGGTGGCAGAATAGGAAGATCCAACCCCTGTTCCTCTGCAGAGACACTGACTTAATAATATATGGAACAAAATATCTGAATGAGAACTGTTGAAACCAGTCAAGAAATATGCAGTACACCAGCAGGTGAAAAGTTGGGGACAGCCGCATTGAAATGAATGCGAACTATTTTACTTTATCTCCCATTGCCTCAAACCCAAACCAGCACAGCTCAGGGCCTTTGGAAAGAATTTCAGCTCATGACTTCTCCCTGGGGGAGAACGAGAAGAGTAGAACATGTGTCCAATGTGGAAGATTGTCTGAGGGACTTGTTTCTCTTTGGTCTGACTTGGAGCACGGGCATAGTTGGAACCAGCATAGTCTGTATGCAGGTGGATCGGGAGGGGTGCGCACTGAAAGTAACAGGGAATGGGGGTAGCTTGCTCTGGTACCAGGAGACCCGCAGTGCTACAGACCCAGGCCAGTATATCTTGGTGCTACCAGGAGAATGCAACCAAGTCATGGATTCTGGGGGTGAAGGGAGAAGAGTGGAGCATCCATCCAGCTTTATGGAGAGCTGCTTGAGAAACTGGTTTCTTTCTGGCTTGACTTGGACCCTGACAGGGAACCAGGATACTTTGGATGCTTGGCAGCCAATGAGAAAGAATAAAATGGAGCTGGACAACTTGCTGGGGCAGTACCACAGAACCTGCAGTATTGCAAACAGACACCAGGGGGAGCAAGAGATTATGAACTCCTGAAAACGGGGAAAATCTCTCTAATTGGGAAATTACATGTGTAAACCCAGAGAAGTTGCCTCCCCTTGAAAAAGGTTTTGACGCCCTCAGAATCTCTAGTTGTGTTAACTGGGTCAAAGTCTTTCCCTGTGCAAAGCCAACCCATAAAAATTGGAAGAAGTGCTGTGTTTTCAAATGCAAAAACTCAACCAAAAAACCAAAAAAAATCACAGGGACACAAAGAAACATGGTCAGACAAAGGAACAAAATAAAACTAAAGGAACAGAGATCTACGAATTACCTGATAAAAAAAATTCAAGATAATTGTCTTAAAAGAGGTCAGTGATCTACAAGGGAACACAGACAACTAAACAAAATCAGGAAAATGCATGAATGAAATGAGAATATCAACAAAGAGACAGAATGTATAAAAAATAACCAAACAGAAATTCTGGAGCTGAAGAATACAATAAATGAAATGAAAAATTCAGTAAAGGGGTTTATCAGCATATTTGATTAAACAAAAATCAGTGAGCTCAATGACAGGTTATTTGAAATTATTGAGTCAGAGGAGCAAAAAATAAAGGAAGAATATATAAAAGGGAGAAAGCTTAAAGAACTTAAGGGACACCATTAAGCAACCAATATATATATTATAGGAGTTCTAGAAGGAAGAGAGAGAGAGCAAGCATATTTGAAGAAATAATGGTTGAAAATTTCCCAAATTTGAGGAAGAAAATGGACACCAAAATTCAGGAAGCATTAAAGAAGTTCAAGTAGAATGAATTCAAAGAGGCCAACACCAAGAGGCACATTATAATTAAACCATCAAAAGTCAAAGACAATGACAAAATCTTGAAATCAGCAAGAGAAAGAAAATTTTTTATGTACTAGAAATCTCCCCTAAGATTATGACAAGATTTCAATGCTGTTTTTATTAATAAACCTGACAATTTGTCTAATTACTGTACAATAAAATTTGATATGTTAACTATTTGGGGGCTGTTTTGAATAATGAGGTACTTACCTGTCTTGTGCGTGTAAATACCATTTTGGTGATGATACCTAAGGGTAGAGTTGCTAACATTTCATAAGGACATATGCATTCAGCTATGTTTAGCTTTAATAGATGCTGCCAAATAGTTTTCCCAAGTGGTTTTATATGTTTTGAGCAGCATAAGATAATTTCAGTTCTGAGCTTGCTCACCTCCACTTTGTGTGGTCAAACCATGTATTCAGTCTTCTTATGTAGCACTCTGTTATTGTTTTTTTGTGTTTGAAGGCCACTAAGACTATGAGTATATCTTTATTTGATCACTGGCCACTTAGATAAGTGTACTCTCATTAGTGAAATGCCTGCTCAAGTATTCTGCACATTAAAATATTTTCTTTCCATTTTTTACTAATTTGCAGGAGTTTTTTAAAACATATTATAGGCATGAGTATTTGCCAGGTAAATCCTATCTAATAAGAGAAACATGGTAATTGGCGTACGACCGCTACCCTTCCCATTGGCTAATCAGGGAGATATGCAAATTAACTGACAGCCAAGATGGCGGCCGACAGGTAGGCAGCTTGAAACTAACATGAGGCTTGCTTGCTTCAGTGACAGAGGAAAGCAACATTCTCCCACGGCCTCTGAGTCTGCAGTTTGAAACATTTTAACAAATATAGAAGCTAAACAAAACCCCAGAAACCTGCTTTCAGCGAGCTGGGATCTAGGAGCTGGAGTTAGACCTGGAGTTATACATTGTTGCGATCGTAGAACCTAAACAAAGCAGATACCTACTCTCAGCAGCAGAAGGCCTAAGAGCTGGATCCTCAGAGCTAAAGCTGGCCCAGAATAAAAAAAAAAAAAGAAAAAAGAAAAGAAAAAAAGAAGCAGTTGGTAGCTTCAGTCCCAGCCTGAAAACAGCCCTCAGCCCCTCACCCAGACTGGCCAGGCAACCCAGTGGGGACCCCCACCCTGAAAGGTGTGTGACCAGCTGCAAACAGCCATCATCCCCTCACCCAGGCTGGCCAGGCACCCCAGTGGGGACCCTCACCCTGATCCCAGACACCCTTCAG
>NW_006383016.1:12325986-12337728 GCF_000327345.1 Myotis davidii
CACCCCAACTCCCCAATTGGCCCTGCTCTGAGCCCGACCAGGGGCTGCACCTAGGGATTGGGCCTGCCCTTCTGCCACCGGGAGCAGGCCTAAGCCAGCAGGTCGTTATCTCCTGAGGGGTCCCAGACTGCGAGAGGGCACAGGCCGGGCTGAGGGACCCCTCTTCCCCCGAGTGCACAAATTTTTGTGCACCGGGCCTCTAGTATATTATAAATGTCTTCTTTCAGTTGTGTGTCTTCTGATGAACATAAATTTCTCATTTGAATCAAGTCTAATTGAACAATCTTTTCCTTTATTGCTGGTGTTTTTGTATTCTATTTAAGAAAGATTGACTTTCATTTGGTTATAGTATATTTTCCTAATGTTACTAGTATCTGCTGACTTGGGGCTGAATTCAAAAATTATTAAAATGGAGAAAGAATGGAGGGATGAGGGTGTTAGAGTATCTCATCAGTGAGTTTTAAACTTTTCTATACACCCAGAGACACCTGGAAAGTTAAAAAACAACAACAAAAACCCTGATGCTTCTCCTGCACTCTAAACTGACTGATTCAGAATCTCTCGGTTTTGAGCTCAGGCATTGGTATATTTTAATTGGTGTAGAGAGAGCATTTAAGCAGAGAACATCAGCCAAAAAAAAAGGACAGCATGGAAGCAAATTTGATGAATATCAGTTTGGGCTAGACGCTAGGCTCCAGAGAGTGATGTAATTGTGAGTCACATCAGAATTAAAGCTGTGTGGTTTGGAGAATTTTGAGTCCTGAATAAAGATTTAGTTGAATTTAACAAATAGTGGGGCTTGAACATTTTCTCTTTTGAGAAAATGAATATGATTCATTAATACATTAGGAGGATTAATGTGGCAGTGTGGTAGAGGTAGATTTGAAGTGGGAGGAAATAAGAGCAAATATTCAAGCTAATCCCTGCGGTCTGGCTTCTGTAATCCTGCTAATCATCTGAAACTGTATGGTGAATTCTGTGTGGAGGATATTTCTGACAAGAGGATCTAAAACTATCATTAGGTTTTCAAAGGAATCTGAAAAGTTTCAAAGTCTAGAAACAACTGAATTAGGGAAGGAATTCAGTTTATGGCTATTACACTTTGCCATTTAACATTAATGAACACCCAAACCATGTTTGTGGAAGTTGAAGTGGAAAAGACTGATGATAGAGATGTTTGTGGGTGAAATAAGATGTGTGTTAGGGGGGAATATAAAAAGATGAAAAATGGGGAGAATTAAAATATGATTAAGAGGAAAGTGATCAACAGGAATGAGCAGTGCAAGAGATATTAAGTTAAGCTTTTAAACCTTGAATTAGATAGCTGGAACTGAAGTTCCAAATAATCTGAGTTGAAGTTAATCAGAAAGGAAAGTCAATAGTCAATCCTGGCTCTTTATGCATTTTCCTTAGGTATTCACTGGGTATGACAGGTAGAAGACTGGTTGTCATCCTAGTCATTTGTTCCATGCCAATAAAAATATATTCTTTTATTTTCTGGTTGTGGTTTATACATAAAATAATATTTAAAATATGTATTGAAAACAGAATGAGATCTTTTAACCATAGATTTCAAGAAAATAATTATTTTAAATGACAAGAATGCGTACTTAAAAGTTTATATTTAAACACACTGTTGAAAGAGCTTAGGAATTCATTATAATTATGAAGGGATAATTATTTTTGTTCATATATTTTGTAGAACTATTTTCTTTTTTAAAAAAATTATCTTTATTGTTGAAAGTATTACAGATGTCCCCTTTTTCTATCCCCATTGACCCCCTCCACTCCGTCCTGCCTCTCCCACCCCCAGGCCTTCACCACACTATTGTCTGTGTCCATGGGTTATGCATATATACATACAAATTCTTTGGTTACTACCCCTCTTCCCACCTACCTAAGGGGTAAATTTGTTGTTGTTGTTATTGTTTAAAGTATTACTTATGTCTCCTTTTTCCATGATTTACCCTCCCCCCACAACTCCCACCCCCAAGGGCAAGCCCCCACCACCTCAGTATCTGTGTCCATTGGTTATGCTTTTTTATTTGAAAGTTTTTTTTTGGTCCCCTTTTTCCCCCCATGGCCCCCCCCCCAGCCACTCCCACCCCCAAGACAAGCCCCCACCGCCCTAGTGTCCCTGTCCATTGGTTATGCTAATATGCATGCATACAAGTCCTTTGGCTGATCTCTTACATCCTCCCATTACCTCCCTTACCTCTTAGGTTTGACTGTCTGTTAGGTGTTTACCTGTCTCTGGATCTATTTTTGTTCATCATTTATTTGTTCATTATATTCCACAAATGAGTGAGATCATGTGATATATCTACCTTTCTCTGACTGGCTTATTTTGCTTAGCATAATGCTCTCCAGTTCCATCCATGCTGTTGCAAATGGTAAAGATTCCTTCTTTTTTGTAGTGGCATAGTATTCCATTGTGTAGATGTACCACTGTTTTTTTAATCCATTCAGCTGCTGATGAGCACTTAGGCTGTTTCCAACGCTTAGCTATTATAAATTGTGCTGCTAAGAACATAGGGGTGCACATATCCTAGGGGTAAATTTTTAAAAATCCAAATTTTTCACATAGGGGTACTTAAAATTAGTGCACAACTAATTGACAAATGAGTTGAATCTTATCACTGCTTTACAGTTAAAGCTATGATGAGTGAAAAAATTTGTGATTGATGAGAAGAAAATGGCAGATTCATATCTTCAACCATATTATGAATGTTTAGGGCCAGAATAATAACATTAGAAGTCCTTGGGTTAAAAAGCAGCAAGAGGAATCATAGATTTGGTTTTTGGAGGATTAGAATCATAAAGAAAAACCACATTCAATTTATACCAATTTATACCAATCAAATACGTTGAGTGTTGCTCAAGAACAGAGGTTGCCACTTCAAACAGAGTGAGTCATCACAAAGTTCATCTGTGCTTATTATTAACTTGCCACTTGATTTGTACAGCTTCAGTAAGCACATCAGCTTTTCATGATAAAATTAATTTAATTTTCTAAGATTTGACAATCTGATAACTTCTAGGGGCTTAGTTTTCTTTCTTTTCCTATACCTCTCCATACCCCCAATTTTCTTTTTTTTTTTTTTTACTTGTGATGCAGAAATTTGTTAGGTATTACTAAAATCAGGGAAATTGGAAAGTTTTAATCTGTTTCACTATTGTTGGTTATTTTTTAAGCATACCTTAGCAACCTAGAATCAAGCTCACAGATGGTGGATACTGTGAATTTTAGCAGATGGGTGGGAGGAAAAGCCAGAAAATATGTCATGGACAGATACTGATGAGAGTGTTTGAAACAAGAGGCAGTGGGATCTGAGCTAGATAGGAAGGACATTAAAAGTAAGATGATGCTTGGAGCTCTAGTGGCGCAATCGGTTAGTGCGCGGTACATATAGAAGTAAGATGATGCCACCAAGCAAAAAAGATATAGATGTTGGGGCCATTTAAATATGTTTTATTAGTAGAGCATTGAGAGTGGGAACAATTAAAGCAATATAATAAAAATCTGGTGTTTATACTCAGAGTGTGCTGTCTCAAGTCTTTTATAGAGTAAATGCTCAATAAATACTCTTTCTAGTGCCTTTTTAAAAATCTCACCAAGGATAAGATAATTTGATGTGTGATATTGTCTGACTCCTTTGATTTATAAAAATGTGAAATTATTATGCTTTAAAATGATTACTAATGCTAAATAAATATAGAGGTACAATGGCTATCACATGTTAGGAAAGGAGTATAGTAAAAGAAAGTGCCTTTTAAATGACTAAGACATTATATTTACTTTAACATTAGTTTTTAGTCTCTTTCACTGAGATAATTATAGTGTTCATGTTTTTGCAATGTACTGATTAAGCACAGTTAGAATAAGAGCATATGAAGTACCAAACTACTGTAAAAATATCACACTATTAACCAATTTTTCATTTCATATGTGTATTAAGTAACTTGAGGTATTAAATTATAGATATTCAAATTACCTTTATTATCGCTTTATGGAAAACTTACTTAAAGATAGTATAAAAATCTATCTACTATAGAAGTGAGTAAAGATACATGCTGCAGTATATTAGCTATGATGCCAGATCTTATATGGAAAACCCTTTTGGGGGGATTTTATTATAAAAGTAATAACAAGAGGCTAACATACAATTAGAACTGCTGCTAGATGACAGGATAAAAACATTAAAAAGGCAAAACATTAATTTATGATGAATTATAATGCCTGATATGATCCAATTAAACCTTGGTCAGCTTTGTTAAAAATAACTTAAATTTAGTTGTTGATACCTTTATTTCCCCTTACCAACCTAAGATGTGATTGCTCTCATTTTAATGAAGTTGGGGGAGGGCCAAATATTAAACAAACAGAGATAAAGAGAGGTTTCGCTTTACCATTTATTTCTATTGTTGACAGCTATTCAAAATTTATACAAGGGTTTTAGTGGTTAGAAATAGATTGAAGTTTCTGGCAAAGCAAAATGTCCTCACACGCAGATGGGGGTCTGAATAAAATGTATGCCTATGCAAATATAGGACTCATAGTTATTAACTTACTTTTTAAGCTGACTGTTACTCATAAAATAAATAGTTTCTACTCTCAAGGAGCTTACCATCTAGATAGAAGCATAGACAGATAAGGAGATAAGGTGTCTCTGAAGCTACCAAGATGTATGAAGCTTAGGACTCTTCATCAGACTAGGGAATCAGAGGGAGCTGCACAAGGAAGGTAATACTTCAGTGGAAGCTGGATGGGCCAATTGGATTTCATCTGGGGAGGGTTTGTGGGCCTATAAGAATAGAGATAAGAATTGTAGGTGGGGCCAGGATATTGCAGACAGAGAGATCAGATTGTGCAAAAGTCTGGAGGTGTGAAGGAATGTTTCACATGCTAAATATTAAAAATAACTATGTATGGCAAGAAATGTAAGAGAATTATGAGGGATGAAGCTACAATATTGAGCAGGGACATATTGTGGAGGGATTTATATGCTAAGATAAAGAAATTTATTGTTCAGCCTACAAAGGGCAATTGACGGAGAAAAAGCCATGGAAAGATTTTATTTTATTTATTTAAAATAAATAAAGGGAGAGGGAGGTAGAAGTATCAGTGATGAGAGAATCATTGATCGGCTGCCTCCTGCATACCCCCTTCTGGGGATCAAATATGCACCCCGGGCATGCGCCCTTGACCAGAATCAAACCCTGGGCCCTCAGTCCACAGGCTGATGCTCTATCCCCTGAACCAAACCAGCTAGGGCAGCAATGGAAAGATTTTAGAAAGGCTCCTCTGGTTGTGATCTGGGAAATGGATTAGAGAGTGTATCTGGAGGGGAAAAAAGCTTTAGAAACTTAATAAGCATGTGGAAATGGCAATGGCAATATAATCTATAATAATAAAAGCATATTATGCTAATTAGGCCAGACAGCATGTGGGATCGGGACTAAACAGGGAGTGGGACATCCCCCCGAGGGGTCCCAGATTGCGAGAGGGTGCA
This sequence comes from Myotis davidii, assembly GCF_000327345.1. Classification (NCBI taxonomy): domain Eukaryota; kingdom Metazoa; phylum Chordata; class Mammalia; order Chiroptera; family Vespertilionidae; genus Myotis; species Myotis davidii. The sequence goes on from NW_006383016.1 coordinate 12,331,500, forward strand.
GGCTGGGCTAAGGGACCCCTCCTTCCCCATGCACGACTTTGTGCACCAGGTCTCTAGTAGAGAAATATTTTCAAATACAGTACCTTATCACAGAAAACTGAAGAATTTCTTTGCTGTCATCTTGCAAACTATGTTCTCATGATTCTTCTAAAACATTAACTTATATATGTGACTTTCCTATTGAAAAACTTTCAGTGCCTATCTGACTTGTTTTTAGACCTCCAATATTAGGTCAGGCATTATCCCCATAAAACTGAATTTCTCATGCCCCTATATAGTCCAGGGGATTGGCATGTGAAGCATGTGGGACTTGGGACTAGATCCACTGAATATTTTTAGAACTAGGTCTAATTAAAAACACTCTATGCCAAACTCTGGTGGTGAGGATATGAAGATGAGCCTAGAGCAGGGGTGGGCAAAGTTTTTGACTCAAGGCCACAATGGGTTCTTAAACTGGACCGGAGGGCCGGAACAAAAGCATGGATGGAGTGTTTGTGTGAACTAATATAAATTCAAAGTAAACATCATTACATAAAAGGGTACGGTCTTTTTTTTTTTTTTTTTTAGTTTTATTCATTTCAAATGGGCCGGATCTGGCCCGCGGGCCGTAGTTTGCCCATGGCTGGCCTAGAGCATGGCTATTTCTCCCCAACTAGACAGAAAAAAACTGGCCTTCATTAAAAATTACTTAAATCAGTAGACAGAGAGAAGTTGAGAAGAGGAACAGAAAAAACTGGAGAGTTCTTGATTTCACTTGCTGTGATTCCTGAAACTGTGTCACTGTGTGTATTTCCAAGGCTTGGTTATTTAATTCTTCCTCCATTTCTGAAAGGTCTTCCAGTGCATGGCCTCTTTTTGCTTAAGTTTCAGTTGGGTTTTTGTTTCCTGCAACCTGCTAATATTTCCTCCTAGCCAACCCTGTCTCCTATAAACATGACACTCATTCATTTCTCTGTCCTTTTCATGATATAACCTACTTTATATTAATATTCCATCTCTTGACTCAGTTTCAAAAATACAAATGAACGTATTCTATGTATAGTGATGTATGTTGTACACTGTTGATGCAGAAATGAGTAATACACAGTGTCTGATCTTGAAGGGCTCACAATATATGAGAAAGCAGACATACTTGCAGAAAGGACTAACCTAAGTGCAAGAGCTATTTTAGGACTAAGAACAAATTATTATGGGACACAAAGAAGGGAGCCAGTCCCTAGGTAACCACGCTGTCAGTGGAATTTTATTAGAATAATCCAGTCTATATTAATCAGCCTCTTCTGTGAACTCATGTTGCCTTCATTTTTCCACTTAATACTGTACTGTCTTTTTTTGTTGTTGTTGTTATTCAGTGGTTTTGTGGTTTCAGATGTGTATCTCTTTCCCAAAACTGCATTTTAAGCCCTTTCTGGGTGAGGAATGTGATGTTATTTCTCTTTTTACTTCCCCAAGCACCTACCACTATGTGCTGCATTTATTAAAGCAAATAATACTTAGACTTATAGATGCAGAGTTATAACAATTAAATAACAAGAACTCAGGTAAAGGCATTGTTTTTCTTAACAGATTAAGGAACAGTGTAATCATTGGAGTGACATCTCATCACCTTTGCCATATTCTGCTGGTTTATTTTGGTTGGTAGCAGGCCACAGGTTCTGCTTACACTCAGGAGGAGGGGGTTATACAAGAATATGCATCAGGAAGCCACCTTAGAGTATGTCCTGTACACATACACTCATGATGTTCTTGATCAAAAGTAAGAATCCAGTAACTAATTCTGTTGAAATTGAATAATATATTATGTTTTAGAGAGTGATGTTGTTGTTTTTTAAATATTTACTTTTACTGATTTCAGAGAGGAAGGGAGAGGAAGAGAGAATTAGAATGATGAGAGAGAATCATTGATCAGCTGCCTCCTGCATGCCCTACACTGGGGATTGAGCCCACAACCTGAGCATGTGGCCTGACTGGGAATTGAACTGTGACCTCCTGCTCCATACCTGGTAGGCTGACACTCAACCACTGAGCAACACCAGCTGGGCAAGAGTGATGTTTTTAAAATACAATTGGATTCATAGTCTTCAACCATCTCTCTCCTCTTGCTGCTTATGACACTGATAATTTCCTAACACGGATAAAGGCCAATTTTTTTTTTTACCGAGGTCTATAAACCAAAATGAGTTGGCTAGTTAATAATTTTCTATGATGTTCTCCCTTGCCCCTGTGCCCCAGCCATACTCTAAACTTGTTCTCGATGAAGGCCTTTGAAGTAGTTATTCCTTCTTCCTGCTTTTCTCCTTCTTGAAGTAAATGTCTTCCCAGAAGCCTTTCTCTGACTATCCAGTCTAGAATTTTACCACTCCTCATTGAGTATTTCATAACCTGGATTCTATTATCTTTTGGGAACTGGTCATTGGTGATATTTTCTTTTGGTTTATATTGGTTATTGCTGGTTAGTCCCCACCTCTACTACAGTAGCATACAAGATCCATAAGCATAGTCTTAGTGTGCCTGGTTTACCTTTTTATTCCTAGCACCCAGAGCAGTTTGACTCATTAGTGGGCTCAGCATATATTTGTTGAATGAACCTATGTCCAACGTAAGTCTCCATTGGAAGTAGCTTTTACTATTTCTAAGAAAAGCAGATTCACACTTTTAAAAATGCTTATTTTACCTCATGTGTTTTTGGTTTGACTCTGTATAAATTATCAAAATCTTAGTAAGCACTGTGACTTGTAATCACTACAAACCTTCAGTAATCACCACAAACCTCAGGCTGTGAGGACATAATTTCTGATGCTGAATATGTGCTGGTCTCTTGTTAGGACATAACAACTCTTTTTTTTTTAAATTAGTAAATGTGCTATTTTCTTTTTTATAAATATATGAGAGGGAGAGAGAGAGAGAAATAAATGATGAGAGAGAATCATTGATTGGCTGCCTCCTGCACGCCCCCTACTGGGGATCTAGTCTGCAACCTGGGCAAATGCCCTTGACCAGAATCAAGTCCAGGACCCTTCAGTCTGCAGGCCAACACTCTATCCACTGAGCCAAACCGGCTAGGGCCATAACAACTGTTTTCATTGAGATGTGATCATGGATTAACTATTTGCCATATTTATAAGATTTTTTTATAAGTTATATTGTTATTAACTAAATACATTTTGGTCAATCTAAATGTATTCCAAGAAAAAATAATGAAGAAACCAATTGCAGCTGCATTCTATTTATCTTCTTAAACCCAAACATGACAACAACCATGTTTAAGATTAAGACTGTCGATATGTGGTTTAATACAAATATCGCAGGAATGTTAGTGATTTTAAAGTATACTACTGTCTTTGAAAGGGACATGATACCTCCGCTAAAAAAAAAAAAAGGATTTTGGTTAAGTAAACATATTCTGGGACTGCTTCTAGCTTGTGCAGTGTTGCCGGGTAATGAGTTTGACACAGAAGTTGGTTAGTATTTGGGGTATGACCTATATTACTGGTATCAAAGACTAGGAAAAATAGAGATCTGAAGAGGAACTTAATGAATGTTGGGTTGCACAGAGCTTGCGTTTATTTTCTATGTGGGAGCTATTCAACATTAAGAAATATCTATATCTATATCTAATCTATATCTATATATATCTATATCTAATATAGATATATATATATATAGAGAGAGAGAGAGAGAAAGAGAGAGGGAGAAAGAGAGAGAGAGAGTCTACAATAGTTTTTTAAACCAAGAAATTAACTATAAAATATAATAAAGTTAAACATGTTTTTTTTTTAATCAGGATACAAGACTAAAACTTGGACTTACAGAAGCACACTTAAATATGCAGGGATTTATAGAAATGTCCAGTTAATACCTTGTAACACTATAGTTTAAAAAGAAGTATGAAAAAAATTATATATAATTAAGATCAATGTTTAAAAATGCTGACAATGGAACCACCAGCAAATATCTGTTACAGGTAACTCTACTGAAGGAGCAAAGCTGGCAGAGGTAATTAATCTTCAAGAGTAAAAGTGTTGTAATAGCCATTGTCCTATTTGAGATATATAATTGAATTTCCAAGAACCATAGAATCATCTACTTTTAAAGGTGAAAACAATTAATATGTGAAGTTAGGACATTTCCTTAGCTTCACACTTATTTTTTAATGAAGAGTCTCAAACTGTTAATCTAGGTGAGATGTCTGTAATTCCTGATCAAAATTTCTCCAGGGCATGTTGACTAAATAGCTCATGATCATAGCCAGTGACAGAGTTTTAATGGGTTTCATCCACAAGGACTTCATGAGTGCAAGAAGGGATGACTTCTTTTCCTACAGGAGAAACATTATTTTCTCTCTGATGCTACCGCCTTAAAATATCTTTTCATGAATTATACAAAGCTTACAGCACTTCTTTGAGTCCAACAGTACTTGTATGCCCTTCAGTGATAAAGTTTCAAAGAAAGGCCTTCTCATGCATGAGAAATGAGGGGAAGGGAAGTTTCATTCACTATTCAGCATAGTACACTGGGCCAGGCATTGTGTGTGTAAGAGGTTTACATTGCTAAATAAAATAGAAAAGTTTCTTGCATATTGGTGTTTTCCACTAATAAATAAATAGATTTTGTTATTTAAGAATAGCTGTGCTAAGTCTCTGAATGAAGTGTTCAAGACCTAAAACAGTGGAAAAATTACAAAAATCTTCAGTTAGATATATAGAAAGAACAATGGTGCAATAAACTAGGGGAAGATAGTAGAATTTTAAGTAAGCTAAAAGAATTCTTGGATAAGCTAGTGAATACAATATGGAACATTAATGAGTCTGTATTGCCTTATTTTTTAGAATAAAAATAGTAATTTTTGTTAGGAAAAATCTGTATCCTCCTTAATATGTCCTTGAAAATTTTCTGTATTTGTAAGAGCCTCTGTAAAGTATCCTGTTATCCTTGACTATGTGTTTATATACTTTACTAGAGACCCTGTGCATTAATTTGTGGGGTTTCTTGGCCTGGCTGGCAATCGGGGTCGATTGGGGCCCATCTTGCTCAGTCCTGATAGGGGTGATTGGGGCCAGGAGGTTGGCTATGGGAACACACTGACCACCAGGGGCAGCTCCTGCATTGAGCATTTTCCCTCTGGTGGTCACTATGCATCATAGCGACCGGTCGAACAGTCATTCAGTCAACTGGTCAAAACAGTTGCTTAGGCTTTTATATATATAGCTAGGAACCCAATGTGATCCATTGAGATGTTAAAGGGTTAGCTGTGCTTCTGGACTTTGGAGAGCAAGTGAACTCTAAAAGCTTAACATAATAAAATGCAAAGACCAGTTATAAATTGCCCCACAAAAAAGAAAAGTGGATATTTTCCTCTATGATTTTATGAAAAGCAGAGTCAGGTCATTTAGTTATTTTTATTTTAAGCTTAGGTTAGAAGATAAACTAACTACTTTTCTTCTCATGATTAAGTTTGTGTAGGTTTTGTAGTAAAATTTACCCCTTCTTTAAAAGTAATAGCAAAAGGAAATATAGTTTTCTACACCTAAGGCTAACACAAAATTGCAACTTAGATGACATTTCTCTTTCATGCATTCTCTAACATAAATCTAGGTTCATAAAGTTTAGCTTTTTATTTGGACTTTTTATTACTATAAAAATGGTAATCTAAGTTGAATTCAGTAGGTGTCTATTTATTTATGTAAAAAAGCTCTGCTTACCACATATGTGCATTAATGATGTCTTATAATATTTATCATTGTTAAACAACTATGATACCTGAGCACACAAAGGAAGATATTGGCAGACACAGCCCCTACCTTTAAGGTAGTTGTAGTCTATAATAACATGGGTGAGAACAGTCATATCAAGAATATTTGGGCAAATAAATAATGTCAACATTAATATTTTGAAATTGCAAATGCTCCCCAACTTATGATGGGGTTAAGTTGAAAATATTGTAAGTTGAAAATGCATTTAATACACTGAGCTTACCAAACATTAGAGCTTAGCCTACCTTAACCATGGTTCGAACACTTACATTACTCTATAGTTAGGCAAAATCATTTAACATAAAACCTATTTTATAATAAAATGTTGATTACCTCATGTTATAAAAATAAGAAACTTAAAAATAATAAGCTTGGGTGTTGCTGCATTTTGGAAGAAATCAACAAAATAGTTATAGATAAAAATGTAAATAAATTCAGAAAAAAGTTATTATTCTCTATGATCTTGGGGAGAAAGT
>NW_006383016.1:12338455-12342007 GCF_000327345.1 Myotis davidii
AACACAGCATACAAAGCAACATCACAGCAGAGGCAATATATTCTCCCCGACTAACATGCACTGCTTTTGATGTCCCAGTCATTCCATATTTGGGACAATGAGATCATGAGATAAGATGCTGAACAACCCAGGCTTAGAGGAGTATTCAGTGCTGCATTATCTTTAGCTGTTTTCTTTATTAAGACACACAGTCACCTCAGGTGCTCATAATTAGCCCCAATCATCAGAAAAGTTGCTACTCATCAATATAGATTATTTATTACTTGCTCTGGACAATAAATCAAGTGTCTGGTCCAATAAATAGTTCTTGGCTAGATTCTCACTTATCTTCTTCCTTCTAGTAACCTATTTTACTATAAACTTTGTGAAGTTCAGGGTGTCCCTCAAAAATGTATAAACACTTTAACAGCTGATAGCGCAATTGATGTTTCTTACTTTTCAGATTTAACCCATTGGAATTAATAATTATTCAAGGGAGAGTTGACTAAGGGTTGACTCAGGCATCCCTAAAACTTGAGAAAAAAAGCACAGATATAGCTATTAATTTTTTTGAAGTTTTTTTGATATTTAGATCTTAAATATTACATTTTTTCTTTACTATTTTTTTAAATTTCTTTATTGATTAAGTTATTACATAAGTGTCCTTATCCCCCATTACCCCCATCCCCCCCACTCATGCTCTCACCCCCCTGTTGTTTCACTGTCTACCTCATAGGAACTTGAGAGGATTGAATGAAATTCTATAATTGCAATGCATGTTAAGCACAGTGAATGCCCATGATGCTTAACAAATATCAGTTAACTATTATCCTTTTAATAAGTTTTAACATATAAGATTGATACTGGGTTTTGAGTATTTTCCTGACCAGATTCTATTTAGGGCATGATATCTGTTGCTGTGGTTACTGTTTTGTAATTACTACTACTACTGCTACTACTACTGAGCATACATACCTCTATATTTTTCCTTTGTACCACATTTGGAAGCAATGTTTACATTGCTTTTTAATCAAGAATTGAAGATACTTAATTTTTTAAAATGTCATCACTAATTGAACACATATGTTTATGTAGCTATTATGGAGAAATAACTGGTTGTGATATTAAAACTATGTTTATTTTATAGCATTGGCTTTTTAAATTCCTAGTCTTCACTCAAGCAAAGTTGCTAAAGATCTTTTTCCTATATTCAACAAGTTACTGGAATAATTGTCAAATTCTAGTGAAGTTCACAAATAGAAATTGATGTTCCATAGGATTAATTTAGATGCACACTTGTCCGTTAGTGTTATAGCTCTAGAAGCAAAGCAGATGGGAGGTTACAGCATAGTCTCCAGAGGACCATAGACGTAGAGCAAGAAAGGAAAGCAAATAAAGTAGCTCTTCAGATGTTTGCACGGCTACTTTTCTCCCATGACTTCCTGAAATCTGTAACAGAGAAATATCACACTTCTGAGTATCTGGGTGTCCTCTGACCCTAGGCTCTCTTATTTTTCATATTTTAAAGTTTTTTGAGAAAATAATTAGGGAAAATTTATTTTTAATTATATTCTTATTTCTCTTCTCTTTCTGCCATTTCTTTTTCTCTATTCTCCTTATCTCCAATTTAGTCTGATAATCTTATAATTACCTCAACCAACAAGTTGAATTAAAAAAAATGTAAGAAAGGTATAAATGTTTTAAAAGTACAAAACAATAACCAACCAAAAATTGGGACAATTCCTCTTTTATATTCTTTTATATTCAGGGTGTGTTTTCTCTTAGAAAGGATGCTTTTTTCTATATGAGGAGAATCCCTTCTCTGTGCTACTTTTTTTGGGTAAATAATCTGAATTCCTAAAGGTGAGTAGGACTGTTTTTACTATACAGGCAAAGACTGTCTTTGAATGGAAGTGCCCAGGAGATCAAGGGTCAACTCTCTGTCTTCAAAGATTTTGTGCTTAAATGATGAGACTATATTTCCCAGCAAGACTTAGAACTCAGTAACAGATAATGCATTCGTTTCCCAATGAGTTCAGGAGTTAGTCAGGACTTAAGCATGTCCTAGCACATGCAGACTTAATAATAATGTATGCTGAGGTCCTACAATTTTAGACTGACAAAAAAAAAAGTGAGCTTACCAAACATTAGAGCTTAGCCTACCTTAACCATGGTTCGAACACTTACATTACTCTATAGTTAGGCAAAATCATTTAACATAAAACCTATTTTATAATAAAATGTTGATTACCTCATGTTATAAAAATAAGAAACTTAAAAATAATAAGCTTGGGTGTTGCTGCATTTTGGAAGAAATCAACAAAATAGTTATAGATAAAAATGTAAATAAATTCAGAAAAAAGTTATTATTCTCTATGATCTTGGGGAGAAATTCAAAGAAAAGTATGGGATTTTACTGATAGTTTGAATGGTAAAGGAAATAAATCAGAGATAGCTGAGGGGTAGATGTTCTTAATATCAGATTTCCCACAATATAGTGATGAGTTTCATCCACTGAGAATATAATTGGATTACATATCAGCTATCAAATGCAGTTATATGATGAAGTCATTTTAAACAACAATTGAGGGTCCCATAACAGGACATGATAAGACAGCAAGAAGCAATATGGACAAAATATCCAGTATTATTTAAAAGCACATTCTGTGATGTCAGACAATTCCAATATGGGCTTGGCTACTTATCATAACTTAATCTCTGAAACTACATTTTCTTATCTGCAACATAGAGATAGTAAATAGTTCCTACAAACCCTCTCTGCCATATTAGCAGTAATGGTCTATGGTTTGGATTGATCACCAAACTCATGAGACAGGGTATCTTTTGACCAACACCAAATTGTTCAGCTTTAAGGAAGGAGGCGGGGTGGGGGTGGGAGGTGGGGGGAAGAACACAGCATACAAAGCAACATCACAGCAGAGGCAATATATTCTCCCCGACTAACATGCACTGCTTTTGATGTCCCAGTCATTCCATATTTGGGACAATGAGATCATGAGATAAGATGCTGAACAACCCAGGCTTAGAGGAGTATTCAGTGCTGCATTATCTTTAGCTGTTTTCTTTATTAAGACACACAGTCACCTCAGGTGCTCATAATTAGCCCCAATCATCAGAAAAGTTGCTACTCATCAATATAGATTATTTATTACTTGCTCTGGACAATAAATCAAGTGTCTGGTCCAATAAATAGTTCTTGGCTAGATTCTCACTTATCTTCTTCCTTCTAGTAACCTATTTTACTATAAACTTTGTGAAGTTCAGGGTGTCCCTCAAAAATGTATAAACACTTTAACAGCTGATAGCGCAATTGATGTTTCTTACTTTTCAGATTTAACCCATTGGAATTAATAATTATTCAAGGGAGAGTTGACTAAGGGTTGACTCAGGCATCCCTAAAACTTGAGAAAAAAAGCACAGATATAGCTATTAATTTTTTTGAAGTTTTTTTTATATTTAGATCTTAAATATTACATTTTTTCTTTACTATTTTTTTAAATTTCTTTATTGATTAAGTTATTACATAAGTGTCCTTATCCCCCATTACCCCCA
>NW_006383016.1:12343082-12353048 GCF_000327345.1 Myotis davidii
TCAAGGGTCAACTCTCTGTCTTCAAAGATTTTGTGCTTAAATGATGAGACTATATTTCCCAGCAAGACTTAGAACTCAGTAACAGATAATGCATTCGTTTCCCAATGAGTTCAGGAGTTAGTCAGGACTTAAGCATGTCCTAGCACATGCAGACTTAATAATAATGTATGCTGAGGTCCTACAATTTTAGAGTGACAAAAAAAAAAAAGAGGAAGTAAAGATCCAACGTGTTAGGGCAGAAATATGAATACAGCTGCAGAGCTGGATCTTGCAGTAAGTAACTACCTGCATGTCATCTGAATGAGTTGGAGAGAAATCATGGTGATTTGTGGCTAATGATAGAGCCCTATGAGAAGCAGAAGTCTAACTGGCACAATGTAAATTTGGTGACATTATGGTCCAGGTGACCTGTCCACCATGAAATAATTCTGGTCAGCGATTGGGACTGGGATGGGAGTATACTGCACCTTGAGGTGATAGCAAGAGTTAAGGTAAGACGACATCAGAACCAAGCAAAGAACGTGTGGCTCAGGAGACCTTCCTTCCCTACTGAGAGCTGGTAGTGACATGTGAGATGGAGTGAGAATCACAGGCTAGTATGTATGAGCTCATCCTGCTGAGAAGTTGGTGTAGTCTGTGACTAGACAGGCCTGACACCACATACTATGTGGATAGCTGAGAGGTCAGTTAGAATCCCCAAAGGCTGGTAAGCAGAGGAGACTGGGCAGAAGCCCACTCAGCTTCCACCTCCTTCACTCACTCATTCCCCCTCTTCCATGGGATCCTTAGGGACCCTTGGGGCACATTAGCAAAATGAATAATTTTAGGAATAGATAAGCTGAAGTATATAAGCCTCTACTATCTAAGTCTTTAAACAAGCTTGGTTTAATGAAATGATTTCACAATTTGAAATATAGCCAATAACTGTGGTAACTTTTTGCCCAGCATTTATTTCCCAATCAGCAAAGACCTCATTCTATGATATGAGCATTGCAATGTTGTTTTTTTATATACTTGGCACTCATTTTTTAAAAAAAACTTTTCTCAAATACAAAGAATTCTAAAATTCTCACTGCAGGAACTCTGGGGTTCCTTGGTCTGACATGTTTGAATGTTACAAGGATGGTATTATGACCTTGAAAAGATGGCGCTGCTATCTATTGAAGATTATAAGTTTATGACCTTATAACTTGCTCTCCAAAATGTTAGACATCACTTTATAAAAATAAAATTGAAGGCAGATTACATTTTAAACTCAATGGTAAGGATCTATACTGCATTTTGCTGTATATTCTTAAAATGAATTAGATCAGCCATTTGATGGAAACTATCTCCATTTTCAGGTTACCCCTCCATTTAACCATTTTTCTATGTTAGAAAACTTTCATGGTGCATGTGAAATACTCTTCAATAGTCTGTGTCTTAATTCCCAAACTCATATGTCAGAAACACCTGCAATGCCTGTTTCAACCCTAGACCTACTTCACTAGGTGACTGATTGAATTCAAAGTTTAGGAATCAACTAATTGTGGGTCCATTCTTCACCCTGGCTCTTCACACTATAATTGACACAGCTTGTTCAACATTCAGCAAACATTTGTTGTTTGCCTACTATGTGCTGGAGACTTTGTAGGTACCAGTGATCCAAAAGGATTAAGAACAAATCTCTGTTTTCAAGAGAACACCACACTCTCCATTGAGTTCTAAAATACAGCACAATGTGATACACATTGCATTAGTTAAATGCAAAGTGCCACAGAAGACAAGAAAAAACCCCCACCTGCCTCAGGAGAGAAGAAAAGCATGTGCTATTTCGCAGAAGATGTGACCTGTGAGCTCGGTCGAAGCAAGTTTCCAGAGAAACAGATATGCCCCGGAAAGAGAAAAGTAGATACCCCATATGTTCAGAGACAATGAAAAGGTCTTGAGGCTGGAGCCTAATGTGCATAAACAGAAACCCAGGGGTTTAATTGAGAAGGGCTCTATGAATTATAGTAAGGAGACTCCCACTCTGTAGGTGATGAAAAACATTGAAAGATTTTAAGAAAAAGTCACATGACTGAATAGAGGTCTGTAGTTGCCTAAGTCTTGAAATGAAAGTAATTTCTTAAAAGGACGGTTGTGCTTTAAGGTCTCCACTGCATCGAAACAACAAAATAACTTTATTATGAGTAAATACACAGCATAAAATAATCAGTCCTGATAATTTAAATTTAAATGATTGGATTACTGCCATCCAGGACACAGAATCAAACAGTCCAGTATTTAATTATGGGCACAGTTCCCAATGAAGCACACTCTGTATTTTTATGTGATGAAAAAAAGCAGTAAGTTTATAAACATCTGAAATAAAATGGTGTTGGTGTTGTTTTTTAATTCTCCTCTTTCCTATTGGAGTGTTTTGCTTGCATGTGGAATTCTTAAATGTGAGTCAGCTGTGACAGCCACAGGGCTATCACACAGCACACCGAACTGGCCTGATTCATGTTTGTCCTTCATCAGCTCAGAGAGTCCTTATTCAATCTCCAGGGACAGAGGAGAAATGAAAAAAAGCCTAAGGACAGGCCAAGGAGACTCAGACTATTTATAGAATAACCTTATGTTAGAATCAGCTCTTCAAAGAAAGGAAACTAAAGCTTTTTGTGTGTGAGTTTAATAGAAGCAGCAGCAATGTGAAATGCAAGGAAACAGCCCCTCGATCAAAGGAATACTTTGTAATTCTAAAATAATACAGGGATAAATGTAAAATTAACAATGAGCTAGAGTGGAATGGCTGTTCGTGTCAGCTTTTCTTTCTTTCATTGTTATCTTGGGGATGGTATATTTTGAGAATATTTTTGTAGGCCAACTCTGCTGCTGCCCCAAGACCAGCCAAAACAGCAAAATATTACAAAGTTAGCGTCACTCTTACACCTTGAATTTTAGCTGTATACTCCTGTTGAATTTTTAAATATATTTTTACTTTTATTGATTTCGGAGAGGAAGGGAGAGGGAGAGATAGAAACATTAATGATGCGAGAGAATCATCAATTGGTCGCCTTCTGCGCACCCGCTGCTGGGGATGGAGCCCGCAACCCAGGCATGTGCCCTTAACTGGAATCAAAGCTGGGACCCTTCAGTCCACAGGCCCACGCTCTATCCACTGAGCCAAACCGGCTAGGGCCCCCTGTTGAATTTTTGGTAAGTATAAAAATTGATAAATATTATCACATAGTGGCTTTAAGTAAATTATTCCATGTAAATATTTAAAATACTTTGCTTTAAACCACTCTTGTGAATCGTAAATCCAGCCCAATTTAAGCATTGAAAATGTAAGAGAGAGACTTTGTTCCTTTTTCTTTTTGTTTGGAACCAATTCCATGGAGCTGTAGTTTTTTTTGCAACACTTTTATTAGGGCCCAGAAGATCCCCATCCCCCATCTGTTCACTATAATGTTTTCTTCCCATTTTATTCCAGGAGATGCCAAGACAGCCTCCTGGTGGGTTACCTTAGCAACCTCATGTGTCATGTTTTAGAATGTCCCAGGGCTGCAGTTTTATTTCCATTTGCATGCATTTCAGTCAGCTAACTGTAAATTAAAAAGGCCTATTGGAGAATAAACCTTTTTTCCCCCTTGCAGAATGAAAAACAGATAATTAGGATTACTGTTCTGTAAAATCCACTTATATTTAGTACTCTAGGAAAAATCGGGTTACTCTTACCTAAAGTCAAGGTATTTTTTACGTGGAATTTCATAAAATGATACTATAATGTCATGTAACATAGCACACAGTGTATTATGCACACAATATAATACCCAGTGTGATTGCTTGATCTGATCTTTGGAAAGCATGTCACTTTGTAATCTTCTGATGACAACCATACAAGGCTTTTATTAATGAAGCTTTTGACATGTCAATCTGTGTAAGACTGCAGTGACTCAAGATTATTTTATTACTCCAAGCTATACATTTCAAATAGCCTCCAGTCAAACAAATATTGAAAATATTTCACTTTAATATTTTTCATCTGTATAGTTCCATCTTTTTAGCTCTGTCTTTTGAAGATTAGTGACATCATTCCTTTTTTATGAGCTTAAAATACTTTTAACATATATTGGTGGTAAAGAGCTAACAATTTGTGTTAATCTTTAAAAACAGATTGTTGCAATTTTATGAAAAGCAAGTGGCATGAAAAGCCTGAAATTTGTGTAAAGTTGTATATAAAGTTAATAGCAAAGCTGAAATGGAAAACAATTCCCTTTGAAACTCCAGTGTTTATGAGTGAAAACGATAGATCAGTGTTTTCACCTTAGGAAGAAAACTACCTTCATATTTGCACCAGTCTGCAAGATATTTTTTGCTTCTTGGCAAAGAGTTCAGGTATTCTGTGATCACTGATAATATTCTAGTAGGGTATTCTACTATGGAATAGTGACATTTTTCTATTTGACCCAGACTCGGTTTTTCCCTGAAATTAATAACCTTCTCTTTCTAAGAAAGGGTCTCTGAAGAGCTTTTTCTGAGTAATTTTGAGTAGGACCATAAATTGAACTCTCTTTCCTCCTTCATTCCTTAGGGGCACTGGCTGAACATGCTTCAATATGTGCAGGGTAATTCAGTTGCTACTTTCTTTTACAGTGTTTCCTTCTAGGCTAGAATATCCTTATCATGTCATATTTTAGCGTAGAATTGGATAAAAATGATGGAAACAGATGATCATTGCTCATGACATTTCTATTTTCTAAAGTTGTCCCCATCCTAAGAGTATTAGGAGGATCTTCTAATACAGTGCACTCATTAAGGATGTGTGTGTGTGTGTGTGTGTGTGTGTGTGTATGTGTGTGTAGCCTTAGAGCAATATGGTTCCTTTCGACATGCGTTTAAAATGGATAATTCAATAGGGGCCCAGAGTAAGAGATGATCTTTTTTTTTTTTACTCCAAAAAGGAATAAAACTTGCTTGATATTTTATTTATTGGTGTGAAAATCCTTTGAAGTAGATCATAAGGAGACAGAAGGACTGGTGCCAGACTAACTTTGGCAGTGTCATTCAGCTTGGTCACGGTTGATAAACTATCAAAATCTCAATTTTCTGAATCTAAGTATTGTTCTTAAAACACTATTAAAATCTTTTGAAACTTTAGCTGTACAGGACACCAATAATTGCTTCTTTTTTGTTTTAGGTTATAGTGTTAATGCTTGCATCTCAAAGACAGATCATTTCTCCTGTAATCATAGTAAGGTTAACTAGCACTGAATGACTGAACTCTCTGATTCTGGGATTCCATAATTGAGAGCACTGAGTAGATCTTCTAGACAAGCATGATTTTTTAATTTAGAATATTTTTATAGGACTTTTGGTGCAGAGGGATGCACCTAAACTCAGCTTCCTCTGTTCATGGAATATTATCAGTCAATATTGCACATGCAAAGCTCCTTTCTTGTTTTCATTCTTTGTTTTTTACAACTTTATTGTGGTATAAATTAAATAAAACAAACTACATGTACTTAAAGTGTATGATCTGATGCATTTTGACATGTGAATACCTGTGAAACCATTAGTATAATCAAGATAATGAGCACATCCATCAGTCCAAAAAATTTTGTTTTGTCTCTTTGTAATTTCTCCTTCCCTATAGTCTCCCAACCACGGGTATTTATTTTTATTTTTAATCACTATTGATTAGCTTGCAATTTCTAGAATTTTCTATAAACTGAATCATACAGTATGCATTAGTTTTGTCTGGCTTCTTTCACACATTGTAATTATTTGGAGGTCCACCCATGTAGCAGAGTGTATTATTAATTCCTTTCTTTTATTGCTGAGTAATATTGCATTGTATGGAATTTATCAGTTCATTTGTTAATAAATATTTGGGCCATTTGTAGTTTTTGTCTATTACAGATAAAGTTGTTATAAGCAACCATGTATGTCTTTGTGTAGACATATGTTTAATTTATCTTGTGTAAATACTTAGGTATGGAATAGTTGAGTTATATAGATGAATTTTTACTTTTTTAAGAAAGTGTCAAATTGTTTTACAAAATGGATGTGCCATTTTACAATCTCACTAGCGTTGTGTAAGCATCCCACATTCTCACCAATACTTACTTGGCTCTTGCCATTGTTTTAATTGCTACCATTAAAATACATGCTTAGTGGTACAATTGTGGTTTTGATTTTCATTTCCCTAATGACTAACAATTTCGAGCATCTTTTCATGTGTTTATTTGCTATCTGTGTGCCGTCTTTGGCAAGGTGTCTGTTTATTTATTTAATTTGTTTTTTGTTTTTAATCTTCATCCAAATATATTTTTTCCATTGATTTTCAGAGAGAGTGGAAGAGAGAGGGAAAGACAGAGAGAAATATCAATGTGAGAGAAACACATCAATTGGTTGCCTCCTGCACGTGCCCCGACCAGGGTTCAGGCAGGGCCCTTTGGTCCATAGGCCCATGCTCTATCCACTAAGCCAAACCGGAGAGGGCCAAAGTGTCTGTCTAAATCACTTACCCATTTACTATTGTGTTTTCTTATTATTGAGTTTTAACAGTTCTTTATGTATTCTAGATACAAGTCCTTTGTCAGATTTATATTTTGGAAATATTTCTCTCACTCTGATGTATGATTTTTCCTTTATGCCATAGTGTCTTAGAAAAGCAAAATTTCTTAATTTAATGAAGTTCAACTTACCTTTATTTTTTTTTAAAGATCATGCTTTTGGTGTTATATTTAAGAAATCTTTGCTTAACTCAGGTCACAAAGGTTTTCTACTCTAAATGCTTTATAGTTTTAGTTTTCACTTTTAGCTTTATAGTCCAGTTTGAATTAATTTTATATGTGGTACAAGGTATGGGTTGAGTTTTTTTCTTTTTCTCCTCTCTCTCTCAAACACACACACACACACACAGATGCCCATTTGTTTCAAGACTATTATTTTTCATTGAGCTGACTTTGCATCCTTGGTGAATATCAATTGCTTATATATGTTTGGGTGAATTTCTGAGCCCTGGACTTTCTTTGATTCCATTGATCTATGTGTTTCCTTTAATCTTTGTTTTGTTTGGTTTCCCTTTTCTCCTATCTCTACTCCTATTTTCTCCCCCCAGTATAGGCTTGTTATTGTATGTATGTATGTATGTGTATGTACACATATAACACACATATTTATATAGGTATATACATATTTGTCTATATATTACAAAATATATTGTGCTGCGCGAGCATGGCTATGGGTGAACCTAAGGGGTGGGGGCGGTGAAGAATTAGAAAAGACAGACAAGAGAATAAAGCTG
Organism: Myotis davidii; assembly: GCF_000327345.1. Taxonomy (NCBI): domain Eukaryota; kingdom Metazoa; phylum Chordata; class Mammalia; order Chiroptera; family Vespertilionidae; genus Myotis; species Myotis davidii. The sequence continues at coordinate 12,350,359 of NW_006383016.1, forward strand.
GACCTAGGTGGGACACTGCCCTCTGATTAGAGAGACAGTGCCATGGCCTGCAAGCCGAGTCTTTATTTTATAGCCAGATTCCACGAGGCAAAGTAAACGGCGTGGTCAAGATGTTTACAATGTTCTCACAGGTTTCGAGTCTCACTCAATTACATGCACCCGAACTCTTATCAAACCCACATCACACAGGTTTGGATCATAAGGTCAAGCTTAAAACTGTAGCCTTTGGCTATAATTGTGCTGGGACTTGCACGTGGCTTTGCCATGAGAGGATCGTGCCCTCTCATTAGTCTGAGGCTTGAACCTATCCAAATGCTGTAGTCACTCTCCACAATATATAGTTATTTTGTATATGAATGTTTTAATTTATATAAATATTTTAATATCTTTATCCTGTTTGGTACTTTTTATAATAAATATAATATATTTAATATATATTTAGATATTTATTCATATTTCTCTGTGTAAATTTACCTAAAGAATTATATCTAATTGCTCCATAGTTTCTGACAGTGCATATTCACTACATATTGCTTATCTGTTCCTAGAAGAATGTATTGCCAGTATGCATATGCCTTCAACTTTCTGGAACTACATAGACCACTACAATGAATATCCTTGTGTAAATACCTTTATGAAACTGAGAGAATTTCTCTGAGGTAGGACAATGAGGGCAGAATTTATACATATACTCAGTTTGACTGTATACTGCTTCCCAGTTAAACCAGAACAATTTATGTTCCTCCTAGTTATTCATGAGGATTTCTACTTCTTTATGTCTCTGATGACACTTGATATTATACCACATCAACATCAATAGGTATGGAAGTATTATAACCTTTTAATTTGCTTATCTTTGTTACTAGTAAATTTGAGCAACTCATTTAACTACATGGGTTTCCCTTTCTGACTTGTCTTTTACTATGTTTTAATTTTTTATTTTTTTAATCATGTTTGCTATTCTTTCTCTCTTAATTTGTGGAAGCCCCAAGAATTTTTTGCAGTGATGAAAATGTTCTATGTCTGTGCTAATATAATAGCACTAGCCACATGTGACTAGTGAGTAGTTGGAATATGGCTAGTTGCACTGAAGAAATGAATTTTTTGTTTTACTTAATTCCAAGTAATTTATATTTCAGTGGTCAGGCTACATGCTAACGAGTCCATTTCTAGACATAGGTCCCTTGGCAGTGTTACATACACAATCGGCTCCTTCCTGGCTTTTATCTGTCTGCTACCTTTTCCTGTGGTCTTTTTCATTCAACAGACATCTTCACTTTTGATCTATTCAAACACAGCAATTTTTGGTGTATGATTTTCAGTTCCATGGTTTTCGTCAATAACATGGGTTTTTCCCATGTTGAGGTCACAAAGATATTTTCCTGCATTTTTTTACTTATGATGTCAGCTAATATACAGCAGGGGTCCTCAAACTAAGGCCAAAACATTTATCCGGCCTGCCAGGGTGTTTTTCCGCTGCTGCCTGCTGCTTAGCAGCCGACTGGTCCACCCGCAGTGCGCATGTGTGGAATGTGCGCTGCACTCTCCGACTCCCCTCCTTCGCTCTGTCTCTTGACTCCTTCTCTCAGTCTCCCCTGTGATTGGAGGAGTCAGGAGCTTGCCTGTGCAGAGCCTGCTGCTGCCTGAGGACCGAGGTAAGAACAAGTTAGGATTTATTTTTTTTTGAAGTTAGGAGGTCTATTTTTTTAAATTTTATTTTGCAGTTAGTAGGGCCCTTTTTTTGAAGTTTTGTTTTTTTACTTCAAAATAAGATATGTGCAGTGTGCATAGGAATTTGTTCAGTTTTTTTTTAAACTATAGTCCGGCCCACCAACGGTCTGAGGGACAGTGAACTGGCCCCCTGTTCAAAAAGTTTGAGGACCCCTGGCTAAGAGAGTGGCTAAAATGAAAAAAGTTGACAATGATGTGACCTCAGGCTGCTGTTCTATCTGTCACCCAATACTTCATAAATTCTAAGCTCCAACCAAACCAGACCACTCGAACTTCTCTGAAAAGCCCTCCCTCTCTGGCTTCTCTACCTGGCTCCTGTCCACCTGAAATCCCCTGGCGGTAAGTATGAGTCCTCACCACCCAGGTGGTGTCCCCATTCTAACCCCCAGAACCTGGGAATGCATGACAGTACATGACAAAGGGGTACTGAGGTAGCAGATAGAGTTAAGGCTGCTCACCAGCTGACCTTAACACAAGGATCTTGTGCTAGATCATCCAGGCAGACTCAGTGTAACCACAGGGCCAGAGAGAGCAGGAGAGGAGGCCCGGTGATGCCACGTGGTGAGGACTCCATCCAATGCTGCTGTGTTGAATGGAGGAGGAAGAAGTGCACAGGTGAAGCCAGGGGCAGCCTCTAGAAGCTGAAAAGGGCGAGGAAACCGCTTCTCCCCCAGAGAGTCCAGGAAGAAATGTGGTCCTGCTGACACCTTGGTAGCCTGTGAGTCTCTATGGAACTAATGACATGTATAACTGTCAGCAACTAGATTTCTGTGCCTTTAAGCTACTAAGTTTGTGGTCATTCATTACAGCAGCAGCAGAAAATGAATACAGCCCTCCTCGTAAGTTGCTGCTGATAGATACACTTTGAAGGAAGGTTAATTTAAGCAGAATCAACCCCTCCATTCTCTGGGCCTCCACGGTGATTATTTCTCTCTCTCATGGCACTTAATATTTTTGCT
>NW_006383016.1:12353439-12362286 GCF_000327345.1 Myotis davidii
CACCTGGCCTTAGTATAAATTAAAGCACATAAATTCCCTCAATTTTCTATTATTGTTTATTTTTAACCTGATTTCCTTATTTTATTTTTTACTTTCCTGATTCTTCAAGGAGATCATTTTAAAACCCTTGTTTCCAATCCTGGCAGTACAATCCTGACTGAGGAGCTTTTACAACAATTGCAGGTTCATACTGATCAGAATCTATGTACCCAGGCACTTTTATTTTTAAATTTCTACACGTGGGTCTGGGACAGGATGAAAGAATATAAGATAAAAAATAGACATGCGTTCTTGCTCTTATTTACTGACTTGTTGAGGAAGGGCTTACATTTTTAGAGCTTTTCTAAAATGGAAGACAAATTTTTCCCTACTTATTTCAGATACCTATGAGTAATAAATGAGGTAATAGATCTGAAAGTTCTTTGAAATTTGAAAAGTTGAAGATACATGGAGAATTTATGAATGGTAAAGTGAAATCATTGCCAGGAGAGTGAGCAATTTTTAGCAGGATGTCCATGGAGGTGAGTCAAAGCAAGAGCTCTAAACAGAGTCCAGTTTATGGTGATAATTCCATAATCTTTATTGGCTGTCTTTATTTTAGCTACTTAAAAACTTTGTTTCACATAATTCATCGCCACAGATAGAATTAATCTCTTAAAAGTTATATGAATACATTTAACATAATTATTTAAGAGCAGTTTTTCCTCCATATTAAGGAAAATAAGGACTGGTATTAGACCTTTTATCAGAAAATAAATTATATGTATTTTAATTTAATGTATAACACATTTTCATTAAGTTGGTTTTATAGATGAAATAAAGTCTGAAACCTTGTCTATCACAGTATGTTGCATTTTTCCCTTTTTTTTTCAGATTTAACCTGTAAATTTTTTATGCATTTTCTGTTCAGGTGATCTATAATTCTCTTGTAGTGTATCCATTTCCTCACATACAGTCTATTTTTTTTTTTTTTTGGCTTCCTATTAGCCAAGGAAAGGAAATAAAACATAAAATGCCAGTAAAGAAATTACCATACACTCCATTTGCTTTCAGTTTTGAATAATATAGGTAGATAAAATATATATGATAGCCCCAGGAAAACCCTCAATGTTGTCTCCTTTCACTTAAAGCACACTAGGAATAACTTATAATGTAAAGAAGTAGATTTGTCCAAGTTACTTGTAGAATTCAGTACTTGAAAGGTTTAGATCTGTGGTTCTTTTTTTTTCTTTTTAAATAATTCTTTAGTGTTGAAAGTATTACATATGTCCCCATTTTCCCCCCATTTAGTCCTCCAGCCTGCCCCCACCCCTTTGCCCTAGGCTCTCAATGCCTCATTGTTTCTGTCCATGGGCCATGCATATATGCATACCAGGTCCTTGGTTGATTATCTCCTACCCACCCTCCCTCCCACACCTTTCCTCCAAGGTTCTGCACTCTGTTCCATGCTTCCATGTCTCTGGATCTACTCTGTTCAGTTTATTTTGTTACTCAGATTCCTCATATGAGTGAGTAGATCTATGGTTCTGGAAGGGGAAGGAGAGGTGGTTCTGCTCCAAGGAAACTGGTAATATCTGGAGATATTTTGGATTGTAACAAGTTTTGGGGTGCTACTTCTCTCTAGTTAGTAGATGCCAAAGTCCTACAGTGCACAGGAGAGTCCCCTCAAAAACAGTTATCCTGCCCAAAATGTCAGTAGTGCTGACATTGAGAAACCTTGGCTTAGATTCAATGGGTGATAACATTCCATGATTACTTGAAAAGAGCCTATTCATTGAGGATTTTGGACAGAAAAGCAGAACTTTCATAGAAACAGATTGAAATAAGAAAAAGAAAGCTATGGTTTCAGTGTCCAGCACTGCAGTGCGGTGCAGGTCACCCCAGGTTCACCTGACACTTTGAGAAGTTAGAGAAACAACCCAAGTAGACTTTTAATAAATTAGATCTGAAAGCTGTTCTAGTAAGGGTGTTAGGGGATCAGATCCATGGCCGCTGTGGCCTTTGCATATCACAAAGGACGGCTAGGAAGAAAAAGAAATGGAGAGGAAATTAGACTAAGAACAAAATCCAAAGAGAAAAGTGGGGGAAGGGAATAGCAACACAGTGGCATCTTTTGTTGTTCTATTCAGTGTATTCGAGGGAGGGAGGGAAGTGGGGGTCGCGACAGAAAGGGCTTGGGGACGATGTGGAATGTTTGACTCAGGATCCGTTTTGTGTGGAAAACTGTGTGCCAGTTCTCACCTCAGCCTTAGGTGGTCCTGGTCCTGGGTCGCTGCCACATCCGATTTGGTTTCCAAGCTTCAGCACAGATCCTTAGTGGACCCTTGCAAGGGGAAGTAACTCTTGGTGCTCTGACGACTATCTATCTATCTATCATCGATCTATTTATTGTGTGTGTGTGTGTGTGTGTGTAACGGGGCAATGGACCTGATGGAAACAGTAAATTAGCGCATTTATGGTTTAGTTTCATCGTTCCAAGCTGTCATCTTTTACCCCCTTGAACAAATATGACCCCAAGTTAGACTTAGTGAAAAAGTGAAGTTCATATCTTGAATAAAATGTAGAGGGTTCTCATGAGATGAGCAGACCTAGTTAATGGATTCATTCTATTCAGCTGAGACAGGGCTGTTAACAAAATGGCAGGATAAGTCATTTCATCATTTTAAAAGTAAGTTTCCATCATCTCTTTCTTGTCTACTTCTTAGAGGTAACGTTTATTTTATATGAAAAGAAAGTTAAGGTTAAGTTCACTAATTGGGTTATACAAAACCCTGGCTCTGTGTATATTTTATTGAAAAAAACACACCTCACTTTTGAACAGTTCTGTGAATGTAACCTATTTGGAAGAAGATCATCAGGAGGGAGGAGTGTGTCAGTTGGAGATGAGGAAACTTTTCAGGAATATAAAACAAATTTAATGCCAAACTCGTAAGCCAAGCCACTTTGACACAACTTTGGTTTCATGTGCAATAGAGTAAAAGGAGTCTGAAGATTTTGTTGGAGCTTTGCTGACTGACTGTATGATCTAAAACAAATCACTTTGGAGCCATTTTCCTCAGTTTTGAAAGACAGAGTCAGTTTTTTAATTGTTGGGGATATGCTGTATAGCTATTTTCCACACTGTACAAGCATAATTAGCTTTCCCACCCAACAGCTTTAGGGAGGTCAGGTGGAGGGGGGGTAGGGTGTTTCCGGATGATTCTGATCATGATCTTCTTCCCTCCCCCTCAGGTAACCCTTGAATCCTTCTGGACTAGAGACTGGGTAAGTAGTCATGTGAATTTATAAACTCCTGAATATTTTATTTTTCTGACAAAGATTTTTCTTCAGTCTTTTGTTTTCCATCTGAGGCACAAAAGTAGTAAAACCTAGGTTTAAACAGGGTGGGGGTGGTAATTACTTTACCTGGAGTTGTATTTGGAATATTATTTAGTTGAAATATTTTTGTGTCTTAACATGAGTGTGTCATACCACACATGCTAAATTCACTGTGTGTTTGTGCAGGCTTAGACTTTATTTTATTTTATTTTATTTTAGGAAGGGAGAGAGAGAGAGAGAAACATCAATGATGAGAGAGATAATCAGGTGCCTCCTGCGTGCCCCCCACTGGGGATCATGCCCGCAACCCAGGCATGTACCCTGACAGGGAATTAAACCATGGCCTCCTGGTTCATAGGTTGACATTCAACCACTGAGCCACACTGCCCAGGCCAGGCTTAGATTTTAAAAAATGAATAATTTTAAAGTCTTATTGAGGTATGGGAAAATAGCTTTGTAATTTCTAATTTGGTTCACTGTGTCTCAGGCTGCCTGGATAAGTGCCTCCATTTAAACTGGGCTCACCTGAACCACTCCTCAGCCTTATAATGTGCCCTATCATTCTGATTTCACTGGAATTTGCCTTGAATCAATAGTACCTGTGATGAATTTTTACCATTTTGTTGAATATTTATGCTATTTTATCATTAGTAGGCAATGGTTAGAAATTATCTTACATTTTGTTTATAATTGCTATAATATATACATGTAAGTACATCTAAAGTTGAGTAAAACATTTAATTTTCTCTGATTAGATTATGAATATGCATAAGTTCATGGGATTTTGAAGGATTGGGGATTTGATACCCCTTTTTATGGTTGATGTTAATAATTTGAGCCAAGAGTTCTCCACCTTTGATGAGAATCATTAATTGCAACCTGGGCAGGTGCCCAGGCTGACTGGGAATTGAACCATGACCTCCTGTTTCATAGGTCAACACTCATCCACTGAGCCACACCGGCTGTGCAGGGATTGTTTGTTTAATAAATGTTAAGGAAAAATTGGCAATACATTTGGAAAGAATTAATAGATTGTGGATGGGTTAAAATATAGGGTGTCCCAAAAATGTATACACACATTTTGAATAATGGTAAAGGTAGTATTTATTAAAATATATTTGTTTTTCAAAATTGAGCTATCAGCTATTCATGTGTATATACATTTTGGGGGGATACCCTGTATATTTAGTAAGAAAATATTTTAAATTCAGATTAGGTTATATTTAAACTGATTACTTAAAGAGGATCTTAAGCTTGTTAATGTACAAAATGATTCTTATGATTTATAAGAGAAATGATTGTATTAATAGTGTTATTAAAATCAATACATTTTTACATAAAACAGTGAATAAACTTAGCATTCAGTTTTCCTTAGAAGCTTTTGAGAGTTTATAATTTTATAAGCATTTGTCTACTCATCAATCTTTAATTAAAATTTTCCTTCTCCAGTCACCATGATGTAATGTAAATCAACTTTTGCATTGGGTAAAAAAAGTGATTTCCTTAATTTAACCAATCATGTGACAGACTTGATGTGAAAGTAGGTACATAACAATGAAAGCTACTATTAGAGACAAATATAAAATACATTCACTTGTTTCACAGGGATTTTCATCCGTCTAATGCGTAGTGATTTTAAGATCATTGGGAGTACTTGAGGGAAGATTTGGGTCATTAAGTAAAAGGTGGCTGGTGGTTCATTATTTCAGTTACTGAAATTGGTAATAAAATGCATCATGAAGTAAACTTATCCCATTTGCTATTGTGTCTTTAGGTATATTTGATATTAGACTACCAGGCTGAAATTATGGGACTTAAGCATTTAATTGGGTGATTCAAATTGGATACATTAAGTATAGGAGTCTGGGACATCTGTGAATATTTTAAACATTGTGACTTAATATGTCATAATATATTTAAAGAATGATTGAAACTGGGTTATCTTCCATAACAGTTCAAGAATTCAGAGTTATATTTGGTTCTAAAATTACATGATCACGAGCTTGTAATCGTTATTGTTGGTTTATCATAAATCAAAGACAGTGTTCTACGAGCATATATCAATTGTTATTGACATAATAGTGCTTTAATCACACACACACTATCAATTTCATATTGCTATATGTTGGAAGGATGTTGCACTCTTGATTTAAAAAAATAAAACAAGCAAATAAACAGAAAAACTAGTCCATTAATAGTGAAAAATGTGGGTACCAGAACCAGACAGACTGCATGCAAATCGTGGCTTCACCATTTCCTGGCCTCATGATTTTGGATGTAGTAGTAGGAGTTATCCCCAATGAGGCTCAGTCTCTTTATTGATAAAGTGACATACTATTTATACGTTCTTCAAAGCATTGCTGTGAGGATTGAATGATTTAGTACATCTAAAGCACTTAGAATGTTGCCTTAGGAATTATCAACAAATATTAACCGGCAGCTAATTTCCCCCCTTTTCTGTCCTGCTCTAGTGCATTTAAATTATCTTGTGCTAAATTTCACCTCTTACTTTCTCATTTTAGTTTCTTCTGTGAACCCTATATTTGGAATCTAACTTCTCTAACACTAAATTGTGTGTTGTGTGGACATATAAACATATGTAGAAGTGTGTGTATGTGAGAGACAGATAAGTAATATTTTGATGGAAGATATAGCAGAAGCATTTATAGGGCTCCTCTTTACCTTAAAAGAGCCATCTTATTGTTAGAGGAGATTGTGTAAACTGTTCCATAAATGCACTTGGGCACAGTGTTTAAAAGTCTTCATCAGAGACACGCACAGGACATGCACACCTCTCATTGTGTACAGTAAATCACTTGTTCCCAAATGTCTTTGAAAATATTTTAAATCAGCGGTTCTCAACCATGAGTCTCAAGCCCTTTGGGGGTTGAACGACCGACCCTTTCACAGGAGTTGCCTAAGACCATTGGAAAACACATATATAATTACATATTGTTTACAGTAGCAAAATTACAGTTATGGAGTAGCAACAAAAATAATTTTATGGTTGGGGGGTCACTACAACATGAGGCACTGTATTAAAGGGTCATGGCATTAGGAAGGTTGAGAACCACTGTTTTAAATGACAGTGTGAAACAGAACATGATCGTCAAAGAAATAATCTTTCCCCAAAACGATACTAAAAATTCAACATGATGGTTAAGATTATTGACTGAAGATTTGATAAGAATCCTGCCTCTGATACTTAATAGCTGTGTACTCTTCCACAGGTTACTTAACTAGGACTTCCTGTTTAAAACGGTTTGAAAATTATACATTTCTCATCATTCATTTAAATGCATTCATAGAAGTCATACAATGTTTCTCATAGTTGAAGTAATGATTAAAACATGAGCTGACAAAGAGTAAATAGTGAAAAATGTGATTGTGGTTGTCATTGCTCTATACTTCTCTTACCACTGTCTTAAATGTTTACCTTTACAAAGGGAGCTAAGAAAAAACACATCATTATTTTCCCATAAATGAAGAATTCTCCAATAACATCTCTAGTAGTTGACCAGTAAAGAATCTTTATATATGAACAAGAATTTTTATTTAATAGAAGTAATATTTGTAAAACAGCTTAATTTGGAAACATGAAAAATTATTTTCTTAACATCAAGGTGCAAAATTAGACTGTATCCCATGCTTGAAATTGTTTTGATAATTTAAGTAAAAACCCCAATGTCAAATAATCTGTCCAGTCCATAAATTTCTATTATTTATTTTTCAACTCTGCTACAGAATAATCTTATTTCTTATCAGCTGAAAAGTTATGAGAAGTGCCTTAGTCCTCAATTTTGCTTTGATTGGAACTCAGCCTTGGAAGTATTACCTCCGGATAGACCTAACCATGTTTTTTCCTGCCAAGATCTAAATGATAAGAGCACTCATTTCTTATTATAAGACTAGCAGCCCGGTGCACAAAATTCGTGTGTGGGGGGGGGTGGGCCCCTCAGCCTGACCTGCACACTCTGCAATCTAAGAGCCCTCAGGAGAGTCCTCTCCAATCCGGGAGCCCTGATGGCTTAGGCCCATTCCCCGTGATTCTCTGCTCTCTGTAGAGCCTGGCTGCTCTGTGCCCGCTGCCCAGAGGCCCTCCGCAGGTGGGGCGAAACACTTGCCTTGTTGCCGTGGCGATGAAGCAAGCATTCCACTAGGCCTCTCACGCTGCCTGCTCTTGGCAGCCACCCCTCCTGCCCCCCAGGACTGGGAGACTCCGGTGAGGCTGAGGGGATTGGGCGCTGCCATCTTGTGGCTATGTATGTCGCCATCTTTGTGATGGAGTGACAGTTAATTTGCATATTACTCTTTTATTAGATAGGATAAAGCAATTTGTGAATTCCATTTGAGTATTTTAACAAATGTCCACACTTTGAAGAATCTATTAATGTAGGGGAAATTAAAGATTATGATTATTGAAAGACATCCAACTTTAAAGTTAATCTCAGTAAATAAATCCCAAAATCAAAACCCAACTCAGATTTTTTTAAAGTAAAAGTTTGACAAAATAGAAAATAAGTTTTATTCTTCAAATATTAAGTCCACATTATTAGAGTTTTTTAGAAAATTAGATAATAGACCCAAGTAAAATGAAAGGAAATGTGTTTGTGAGCTAAAACTGAAGAATTCAAATGAGCAAGTATTAAGGCTTTCTTTCATGAAACTGGACAGCTGCAGGGTTAGCAGCTCATGCTAAGTCAAACATTTATGGGATATCCAGTGTGTGTATTAAATTCTGAATAGCAGCAACATCTATGGATTCTATTGAATAATCATAAATCTTTAAGATATAAATTATTTTAAGTTGCTGTTTCAAACAAGGTAGAGGACATTATAAAATCAAGCATTATGAAGGCATTCTTGTTTGAATGTAAAATTTATTTACAGGTCCTACTTCTAGTTGTGACACATACTAATAATTAGCATGAAACTGCCTTAGGTTTAAATAGGAGGTTAAGGTTCGATTCCCAGTTAGAGTACCGGCCTGGTTGCACACTCAATCCCCAGTGTGGGGTGTGCAGGAAGCAGACAATCAATGATTTTCTCTCATCATTGATGTTTCTATCTCTCTCTTCCTCTCCCTTCCTCTATGAATTCAATAAAATATATTAAAAATATACAATTTAAAAATTAAAATCTTTTAAAAATACTATATTATAATTATAGAAATACTAATCAGTGACATTATTAAATACAATGATACTCTACTGCCATGTTGTAGAATTTGAGTTCTCAAAGCCTTCCTAGATGTGTCCCAAATTTTTATCAATGAGTAAAACTTACTTTTTTAACACTAGATTGCCCAAGGAAGTCATTTTGACTGCTTTTTAATTTCAATTAGAAAAACAATGATGTATATAATGACAGAATTTCTTAGAATTTTGTGACTTTTTATACAACATATAAATGCGTTTATTAATAATTGTAGTTACCTCCCCCTCCTTCATTTCCGGCATATATATATGTGTGTTATACCTATATTGCCCAAAAACAGTCATTTTGACTGCTTGGGGGGTGGGGGGAATT
>NW_006383016.1:12362845-12372038 GCF_000327345.1 Myotis davidii
TTGCGCAATAAGGTAAACTAGTACTTGTTATTCGAATCTTTATGCAGTGATACTTGTTCTAATAAGTTGTTTATTTTATTTCTTTTGCGCCCTAAATTCATGAAAGAAATGTCGAATAACTTGTTATATAACTGTAAATAATATAAAAAATATTAAAAATTAATTTTAAACAAATTTCTTAACACATTAGTTATTCTTTCACAATGCAGTCATTTTGACGGCTTTTGGGCAATATAGGTATATACTAAATTTCAGTCTTTCTAGTGTTAAATATATTTTTTAATATTTCAGAGATGGTTTTGGGTATCAGCTAGAATGCTGAACCCAGTTGAGGAGATGTGGGCATTGGCTAACCAAACTCAGAGCCAAAGCTGCTTGACAGTGAATGGCAGTGACAGACAAGGAGGTCACAGACTAAAGGTGGTGCAGAACCAGTGCGAGATGCTTGGTGTGTTGTCTTCTCTTTCATGCTCCCTACAAATGTGTGAACAGGGCAAATGTTCACAAGAATGGAGAGATTGTGGCATCTTAGTATTAAAACATAATTGTATTAGAAAAATCCCACTATAAGTAAATCTTTTAGAGATAAGGATCAAAATGTTATAGTAGGCATTGGGGTTGGGGGTGGCAGAGATTGGTAGGATATTATCTTTAAAAAAATAAAAAAATATGGAGGTATTTATTTTCTCTTATTTATAGTAGTTTAGGATATTTTCTTACTATAATTTTTCTAAACAAATAATGGGTCAGTATGACCTAATCCTTTCTCTCAATGTTTGAGTCCTAAAGCACAGTAAATACAAGAATCCCTTTTTTTGGGGTTAATCCTCACTGGAGGATATTTTTTCCATTGATTTTAGAGTGGAAGGGAGGGGATTGAGGGAGAGAAGAGAGAGGAACATTGATGTAAGAGAGCCACATCAATTGATTGCCTCCTATACTGCCCCAACCAGGGTGGGAAACCTGCAACCCAGGTATGTGCCCTTGACTGTAATCAAACCGGAGACCCTACAGTTCTAGGGCTGGTGCTCTAACCACTGACCCACACCAGCCAGGGCACAAGAATCCTTTTTATTTATTTAAAAAATTTTTTTTTATTGCCCAAAGTTTTACATATGTCGCCTTTTTCCCCGATTGACTTCCCTCCACCCTCCCCACAGCCATTCCCACCTTCGAGGGCAAGCTTCCACCGCCCCAGTGTCTCTGTCCATTGGTTATGCTAATATGCATGCATAGAAGTCCTTTGGTTAATCTCTAACCTCCCCACCTCCCCTGCCATTTGTCTCTCGATCTGTTTTTGTTCATCAGTTTATGTTGATCAAAGAATCCCTTTTAAAAGCATATGATATCAGACAATTTTCCAAAAAAATCATTATTAATGCTTTGATACTCAAATTATCTGTTCCTGAAGTTTAGCTTGGTAGATTGTTCTTTTCTTCACTTTGTAATTGTTTAACTCTGGTGTATCACCATTTGTCCATGACTTTACATCTAATTCTATTTTCCAACATGATGTTCAGTAGTTTGCTAGTTTTACTCTGTAATTGATTTAAAATTTATTTTATGCAGTACTACGGTCAATGCTTCAGTTGACAATCAGTGAGGGACTGAACAATAGCTAATATTAAATGGGGATATGAGTGTTAATGGTTTCATAGGGCATTAACTCACTTATGAATATTTTTGGGGTTAGCGCTTCCCATTCTTGAAAATACTCTAAACCTTTATTCAATGTGACGGAAGGGCTTGGATTATCTCACTTATTCTTGGTCCCATAATAAATCATTTTCTTCAGGATGCACCTCACTTTGGAAGCCCAATTTAACATCTAGCAGAAGCAACTCAGAACTTATTTTTTCTTAAGATATTCATAGTTATATCAAGAATGCCCCCGTCTTCTTTTTATGCCAAAATACCTCTCAAAGAATGACATCTCCAAACCCTTCAATGTTATCTGTCCTGTTTTCATCTGGATACCATCGAATTGATGAGTCTTTAAATATGTGGTGAGCAAATACAACTACCAGACCAGTTGAAATGCTAAAACAACAGAAGACACATATTTGTGACATGTATATGTAAGTCAAATGAAATAATTTATGCTTAACAATTTCAAATATTTAATCTATGAGAGGAATCATGGGTTCTTTTAAAAAATAGGACAATAGGAGAGAGCTAGTTGACTTTTCAAGAAAGTGCTCTTCTATGAAACAGCAAAAGAAATTTGTTTATAAATTATATGTCTAGAGAGAACTTTTTAGGTTTTTGTTCTGTGGTCCTTAAATTGCTAAGTATTGAAAGCATGGCCTACTTATCTCCAACTTGTGCCTCATAGTGCGTATTTGCTCTATTTTGTGAACTGCTCTTTTCTCGCTGAGTTAGTGTTCTGCAGAAAGCACTCCCAAAATTGACTCATTAAAAACAGACAGTTCTGTGAATCTTAATCAAAGATTTGTAGTTTATATTCATCTGGTTCACAGCTCTTTGAATTGCCAATTTTTGTTGAATTATTTACATAAAAATGAATACATTTTAAATGTTCTCTAATTGTCAGTATCTAATAATATCTCCTATTGCTACTAGCCTTGTGGACGTTAATGGAATGGTTCTGAAAAATTAAATTGCATTTTGGGAAGCTGGCCTAGATATCTGATTTCTGGAAAATTACTGATTTACGCCAGAACATTAAAAATCTCTTAAATTACCTCACTCTTTTCTTCTGTCTTCATGGACTCTATGTATTTTTGTTTTAAATTGTTTGTCTTCTAGCTCTGGTTGGATAGCTCAGTTGGTTAGAGCATCATCCAGATATGGCAAGGTTGTGGGTTCAATCCCTGGTCAGGGCACATATACAAGAATCAAGCAGCAAATGCATAAATAAGTAGAACAACAAACTTATATTTATCTCTCTCTCGGTCTCTTGCTCTCTCGCTATCCCTTCTCTCTCTGAAATCAATCAATAAAGGAAATTGTTTGCCTTCTAACAACTGAACCTGGAAAATCTTAGGTAAACACCAGCCAACAGAAGGAAAATTCAATAAACATCATGTGACATATTGGCTAAGAGCACAGAAACCATAAAGCCAAGCTGAGGAGATTGGAATCCTTTTCTTGTCATTTTTCAGTTGGATAGGTTTCTTAAACGTGACTTTGTTTTGTGTGGAAACAAATAATAGCACATATCTCATGGCGTAGAGATGAGCTAATCTACATAAAAGGACTCTCAGTGCCTGGGATGTGGAAAGCACACAGTACATGTATCTGTTTTAGTATCTGCAAAATACAAATAGCTAGAAAATTGTCTTCAACCCTTTGTCTAGCAGTAACAGGAATCCTAAACCATTTTCAATGTTTTTCACATACATAATAGATGGAAATTAATTAACTGAACTTTTTTTCTGTGATTATCCTTTGCATCAGCCTTAGGATACTGTCTTGAGAAAGTTAAAAAAAATTAACCAAACCCAGGACAGAAGCATTTAAACTGACTAGATGTTTTATTTTAAGAGGTATTGGTCACAATTCAAATTATATGGAAAAGAGGTTCAGAAATGTTGTTTGCTGTTTAGGATGTTTGATCCTATATTGTAGGAACCCCCCACCACCACCCCAATAATTCTCAGTAAACACAGACCCCATTCTAAAAAGAACTCCATTCCAAAGCAATAACATGTCAACTTTCTGGTGGGGTTCTGGAGTTTGTGGTTCCCTCACTCGCCTCTAGAGGGACCTCTAACACCTGAGGGCCTGTGCATTAAAGAATCTGTGGCCGGGGGTTGGTGCTCTGGATCTGATGGTAGCTTAAACTATCTTCTTTGACTTTAGAGAAAATTATTTGAAGAGCTACTCACATGCCCTATCTACTTTCCTGTTTACATGTTTTTTTCCTTGTTTACTCTTCTATTATTTTTTAATTTAATATCTTTTTATTTTCACATATTACTCTTTTAAAATTTATCTTTATTGTTGAAAATATTACATATGTCCTCCCCTCACCACACTATTGTCTGTGTCCATGGGTTATGCAATATGCATAGAAGTTTTTGGGTTAACCTCTCCCTATTCCTCCCACCCCCGCCTTCCATCTGAGATTCCTCAAAACCTAGAGATCAGACCACAGGAAGGGTGTATCACAATGAGGGGGAAGGTGGAGTGTGTTTTCCCAGTTCTCTCCCCAACCAGCGCCTGCAGACCTCATGCTGATCCGATCCCACACTATACAGAAAACTCTGAGGATAAAAATTCAAAGTAAGATCTAGAGATGATTTAAAAAACATCTCTGAAGTGACAAAGTTGAGTTATTTTTCTGATATTAATACAACTTTAAAATGGCAAATGGCTTCTCCTCAAATGTGTCTTTTTCTAATACATTGAATATTTCATAAGTTATAACCTGTATGGTCAGTAATGTTACACATTTTAAAAATAATTGACCCACAGATTTCAATATTGATCATAGTTCTGCATGAATCAATACTAATCTCTTAGACAAATTAGTTTTTATATTGACCAAAACATAGTCATTATATGCATATTAGCTAGGTGCCATAACATACATTGAATTAATTTCAGAGGTGAGTGAAGAAGGTACAGCTTTTTATATAATTTGATATATAAAAATCAAATGGCTCATTAAGTGAAATAAAATGTGTAAAATGTCCTGTACAATGTCTGGCACATAAAGGGGTTCATTAAATATTCTTACCTCCCTTGATTTTTAGCTTTCAAAATAAGGGTATTAATAATTTAATGAAATCCATTTTTTACGTATAACACCAGAGAATTTGGCATTGGAATCAAGGACCAAAAGATGCCATCTGATGTGACTGCCTTACTCTTTGAGTGGGGAGTTGGATGGAGATTTCAAACTGGGGAAGTAGTGAAATGTTTTATAGGAACATTTAATAAAAAAGGTCACTCCCTCTTCTGCCCCACTCAGGGCACGACCCATATAATCTCTGTGTGTGTCCGTGTTTCTAGAACTTAGAAGTACTACTTTTCGTTGTCTGTCTCTGCTACTGCCATTTCCCCCTCAACTGCTTGTTAGTGTTCTTAGCTATACCCTCAATTCTGTTCTCATAACTTGCATTGCTTAGTGGAGTTCTCTTTTTACTTCACTTAAAGCACCCCATCTTTCATTTCTGTGACTAAAGACAGCTAAGCCAGCGATTTTCAAACAGTGTGCTGCAAGAATTTTTAATGCCACAAGAATTTTTAAAATATGCAATACCTGACTATTTAGTTCAGGGCATTGACCTCTTTTCCCTTAGATTGTCAAATAAAAAAATACAACAGCCATCACAACAGTAACTGTCCAGTGTGAATGAATCAAAATTATACCTATTTTTTGTCAGATCTGCAAAAAGTATATTTTTTTTGATGTGCCACAGAATTTTAGTAATTAGTTTATGTGTGTCATAAGATGAAAAAAATTGAAAATCACTGGTCTAAACAAATTTGGCATTGCTGCAACAAGGCAACTTCAGGAACTCAGAAAAACATTTGCTTGGGTGCATGAGGCAGAGTTGCACATGCTTGGGAAAATTGATGGTAAGTAAACCAATGCTTTCAAACTCTCGCAGGTAGTAGTGGAATACATATTCTTTAGATGAAGTTTGTAGCACAAATTGTGGTATCAGGTTTGACATTATCGAAAAAATATTCAAAGTATGTTAGAACTTTGTTGCTGTTTTTAATGTCCATTGTAATCTTACAACACAGAACAGAAAAATAGTGTCTCACAAGGGGTTGGTTCTTCACTGGCATCCCTATGCGGGGAGTTTATTTGAAGAAGTGGAGAAATTTGATTCCTCTTTGGAAATCAATTCCCTGTTTCTTATGACTAAAATTTCCTTACTTAGAAAGAAAGCCCTTATTGTTTTCCCCTGAAACAGAACTGTTGTGTCTACTATTTTATCTCACGAAGGAACATTTTGTTTGTGAACCAAAAAGTAATTTCTTGTACAATAGCAAGTACAGTTTCATTACTGTAAATTTAATTAGTTCTTGCTAAACACAATGAGTTTGAAATATGAACACATGTGGCTATAGAATAATAAAATGGTGTTTCTCTCAAGTTGTTTTCCTATAGTACTTAGAGAGAAGGGGGAGAGGAAGGGAGTAAAGGGGGAAAGGGAAAGAAGGAGTAGAAGGGAGGAGGAGAGGGAGAGGAAGAGAAATAACTATTCAGTTGTAACTATTTAGGTAAGAATGTAGGTATGTGTTTTTGACTGCGGTCTAAATAGTATCAATCAGACCAGAATCATGATATGCTAACGTCAGTGATAGCTTCACTAAATCACTGTGATAACATAATGCCTGGGATTTAGTTTCAATAGCTTCAAGATGTTTCATATTCTTGTTTCTGCCTGAATTTCTATATAGTTTTTATTTTATTTTACTAAATCCAAAGCATTATAAGAAATGACAATATTTTACTTCCAACTGAAAGCTATTTGTAGTTAAAAAACAGAACATTAAGTAGTAAGCTACTTGAATGAATTAAATTGCTTGAAAGACAAGGACGTTTTTTCCCCACTGATTTATTTCATGTTCTATTGAGTTAGGAATTTATATTTTTCCATCAATAGTATAATTTTTTAGAAAATTAATATGAATAATATCTGCTTCTAAAAACACTGAATCTAAAAATATATTATTCCAGATACATCAGTGTTAATGAAAACTGAAATCAAGTTAGATTTCCCATAATTTCTATTTCTCAAAAGCCAACTTAGAGATAAAATTTCCTGTATTATTATTGTAAAATGTGTAATGTTATTTAGATTCTTGACAGATATTTTTTTATAAATATAAATCTTCAGACTAATGTAACTATATAAATAGGTTAGATAGATGTAGAGAGATTCAGATATATGAATATGACACAAAAATAAAGCAGAATATTAGTTAAAATTGTCAGTGTGTTTGATTTTAAAATATGCAGAGCATTCAGGCCTTGGGGTTGAATTTAGGCAGTTTTACCTAAATTAAAAATTTATTATGACATCTTAAGTCATATTTATATAAATACTAGTGGCCCGGTGCATGAAATTTGTGCATGGGGGGTTGTCCCTCAGCCCAGCCTGCACCCTCTCCAATCTGAGACCCCTTGGGAGATGTCCTACTGCTGGTTTAGGGGCTTGAATTGCCCCTAACCTAACTGCCTCTGCCTTGGCCCCTGCCCCGTGGCTTTGTCTGGAAGGATGTCTGGAAGATGTTCCATCTAATTAGCATATTAACATTTTATTAGTATAGATAAAGGCCTGGTGCACTGGGTGGGGCCAGATGGTCTGCTCTGAAGGGGGTCCTGGATCAGGGTGGGTCCCTTGGGGGGCGGTGCTGGCCTGGGCGAGGGGCTGGGGTGGTTTGCAGGCTGGCCACACACCGTTCGGGGTGGGAGTCCCCACTGGAGGCCATGGCCGGCCTGGGCAAGGGGCTGATGGCCGTTTGAAGGCTGGCCACGCCCCCATCAGGGTGAGGGTCCTTGCTGGGGGGCGTGGCCAGCCTGGGCAAGGGGCTGATGGCTGTTTGCAGGCTGGCCATGCTCCCATCAGGGTGAGGGTCCCTGCAGGAGGGCATGCCTGGCCTGGATGAGGGGCTGAGGGCCATTTGCAGGCTGGCCACACCCCCATCGGGTTGGGGGTCCCAACTAGAGGGCATGGCCTGCCTGGGCGAGGGGCTGAGGGCCGTTTACAGGCTGGCCACATCCCCTTCAGGGTGGGGGTCCCTGCTGGGAGGTGTGGCCGGCCTGGGCCAGGGGCTGTTTGCAGGCTAGCCATGCCTCCATCAGGGTGAGGGTCTCTGCAGGGGGCGTGGCCAGCCTGAGTGAGGGGTTGAGGGCTGTTTGGGGGCAGTTTGCAAGTCAGCCAAACCCCTGGCTTCATCTGGAAGGTCTCTCGGTCTAATTAGCATATTACTCTTTTATTAGTATAGTTGTATAGAGAGCACCTAAGACAGTGATACCGAATCTAGGACACGCATGTCAGAGATGACACGCGAACTCATTTTTTTTGGTTGATTTTTCTTTATTAAATGGCATTTAAATATATAAAACAAATATCAAAAATATAAGTCTTTGTTTTACTACGGTTGCAAATATCAAAAAATTTCTATATTTGACACAGCACCAGAGTTAAGTTAGGGTTTTTCAAAATGCTGACACGCTGAGCTCAAAAGGTTCGCCATCACTGACCTAAGATGTACTTGGAATAGCTTTGTTTTTTCCTCTGCTTTGAGCATGCATAGAAATACTTTTAAACAATAATTATAAAAGTTATGTATATGGAATTACAGACAATCTTTAATCAATAAAGGTAAGCAACATCTGAGTTAAATAGCTTTTGAGAGTCTTTATATAGTATCATCTTCATGATGCACTGTGTACCCTGACAGATATTTTGTAATCCATTTAGTTGGAGTTCTGCATTGGCTGACTGATTTAAGGGGAAAACCGGTAATGAATGTCAGGCTCTATCCCTTCTGTCTGGGATCATGGTCTCAAGTCCAAGACTTGGTAATTCTCCAGAGCCTTTAAAATGGTGTAATTTGGACTTTGGACAGTTTTCCTAAAACCAGTGCTCACCAGGAGCATTGGTCTATAACAACCGTGGGCAAACTACAGCCTGCGGGCCGGATCCGTCCTGTTTGAAATGAATAAAACAATTGAAAAAAAAGACCGTACCCTTTTATGTAATGATGTTTACTTTGAATTTATATTAGTTCACACAAACACTCCATCCATGCTTTTGTTCCGGCCCTCCGGTCCAGTTTAAGAACCCATTGTGGCCCTCGAGTCAAAAAGTTTGCCCACCCCTGGTCTATAAGTTTTTCTGCAGACCAGTTACACAATGTATTATTGAATATGCAAAATGTAAAGTTGCTTAAGTATATTATTTATTTTAGAATTTGTGATAACTGATTTCAGAACACATGACTAGTATATTTAAAATTATCCCTTCTGCCTAGTAAATAGCTGCATGTTACTGGGAGTGAGTAAATTAATGTACTTAAAGACAATATATAATGGATAGTGGATAAGTTGGTCCTGAATTGGTTAAATCTAGATTTTCAAGTCAGATCATAGCCTATGTTTTACACTACAACATTATGCCATTGAAAAAGTTACATAAAGGTATAACCTGTGCCTAAAGGTCCATGTTTTAGCTAGAATCGAGTGTTGGCAAGATTCCTG